>NW_019384919.1:95483-105393 GCF_000671375.1 Centruroides sculpturatus | reverse complement strand
CACGAAAAATTTATTTACCATTAAAATTTTTCGTGTATAAAATAATTTAAAAAGTATGATTTTTAAGTATAAAAATTATTTTAATAATAAATTAGTTATTTAAAAAAATAAAGAAATTTTATCACAATTTTCTGTTTGTTTTAGAAACGTTTTCTATTATAATAAATGGAGTAATAAAAATTTGATTTTCTTTCTTATAATTAAATTAACATTTTAATTATTCATTAATTTTTTATGTTCACTATTCCATTTAATGAAAATTTAATGCTAAATTGCATAATTACTTTTTATAGTTTCTCATTATACTATTATAAATTCTAACAACACATTTTGCAACACGTATCGTTTGGCTAGGTTTTTAGAATAATTTAATTTCATAAATAATTTATAACCCTTTAGGTAAATATTATTGAAAAATATAATAGTAATTTATTATTTTTAAAATATGGGAATGAAATTTTATCATGAATAAATTACAAGAAAAAAAAATTCTGGTAGTTTATTGATTACACATTTGATTGAGATGGAGAGAGTGCAGTAAAGGAATCTTGATCTTTGTATTGGATAAGTACAATACTGTAATCATACCTCTTAAAATATAAAAATAATTTATCTTATTTTCTTCAGAATAGCTGGAGTAATCCGTTCTTTTCTTTAGACGAATATCACAAAACCATACCAAGATTGTTAGAGTTGACTTTACTGAGGATGAAGTGGATTAGAGATACGCGTTGTTACCCTTTCTTTTACTTAGTGGACAGTATGGTGTGAGCCTTATCTTCTTTCATTTCTTCAGTTAATGTCAAAAAGACTAATATATAAGCATTGTCAACAGCTCTCAACCAACTGTTCAACGATAACATTTTGATCACCGAAAAAAAAATTATAAATGAAGCTAAAAAATCTGAAATTAATGAATGCTTCTAATGAATGCTAAGATTTTAAATGAGAAAATCCATTAAATAAGACTTTCTTTGATAATTTTAAAAGCATTTATATTAGGTAAAGAAACCAATCTGGTGCTGGCACGTTGGATAAACATTACTTTAAATATTAATTTTTGTGCAAAAATGTAGAAATCGAATTTATCGATCGATGTTTAGAAGAAACAAAAAATAGAATAAAATAAAATGTTCTTATTTTTATGATCACGTTTGCTTCAGGTTGAATATAGAAGTCAACTTTCCATGATTATCAAACTTTGCTAATACATCGATGTTTACTTTCCCTAAGGATAGAAGAGTTTGCATTTTGAACGAATATTTAGTTCATGAGAATTTTTGTACATTAATTTATACAATTTCTTTATTTAACGGTAATAATAAAATATAATTAATTGTGATTATTATAACACTATATATACATGCTCTTTTAAAAATTAAAAGCATATGTGTATTATAAATCAGTATCTTTAATAATATTAAATAATAAATAATTACATTTATTTTATATATTGTATCCTAGTATAGTAAATTTATTTCATAAATTTAATAAGTTAATAAACAATTTAATGCATTGTTAAAGTCTTCCATCCATCTTCGATGTCATGATGTTGAAAGTCGCGATGAGAAAATTAACTGTAATGAAACTTCCCTGCAAAGATGAGTTGTTGTGAGGGAAAAGCCCATTTACAGGCGCGGTTGAAAATAAACGTTTATAAATTTAATATATTTTTCTGGATTAAATATAACAATATTACTGTATGTATTTTACTATTAAATTATTTATCTACAAAATATATTTAATATTATTTAATTTTTGTGAATTTAAAACATTACATTTAAAGTATAAAAAGATATTTAGAGTGTATAATATTTGTATTTGTTTTGAAGCTAATACAGATGTGTATGTACATATATATATATTTCATACTGTAAAAGCCTTTCTTCTATTTGTTTCTTTCTTCAAAATCATATCAGATCAAATCTTCAACTATTGTAAAAAAGAGTACTCTAAATCGTTTACGTGTACCTCTCTTTATTCAGTGACATTGATACATTCTAACTTTCTTCAGTTTTGTAAACCAAAGACGAATAAATAGCAAAAGAAGGCTATTCTTTAGTCTTACAACACAACAAATGCACCTTCTTTCAGTCTTTTACTGATGGCCAGAGGACAAGTAGATGGCTGCAGTATGCCAACACTGTTTGATATATAGGCATCACTATCTGATACACAGCCCGAAGAATGTAGTCAATATACACTAAACAAATAGAAAAGATTCGAAAAGAGGATCCTGAACAATTTTTCCTTTTTGTTTTGAACAAAAACCTGGAAATCTGTAGACAAAATATATGTATATATATATTTAAACGTATATTTATTGTATGCTTAATAGCACATTCCGAGCCTTTGCGTGGAATGAAGATAAATGAAGTGGAATCGTAACTAAGAGTTAGATTTAATATAACAACAGCAAATTCATGATGGACATTCCGATAGAATGATTAAAGATAGGGTTTACTAGGCCTTTCTAATTGGTTGAAAGAGTTACGACTACAGATATTCCTACCTTGCGTTGTTTCGATCGTAAACAGGTTGTGTCGAATTTCCGTTGAGTTGAAAAGCCTACATTGTAATCTTACTGAGCAGATACGTCCCCAATGGAGTCAAATCTGATTAGAATATTGAATAGAATCAAGTTTATTTTGTAAATTCCAAGGATTTAGTTAAAGGAAAGTTGAAAATTTATAATTGTATACACGTGAACGCTTAAAATGATATATCTGATATAGATTTAATAAGTTCGATAAATCATTCTAATCTATAAAAATTTAAATATGTAGAAAGAAGAAACAGTAAATTATCTGAATAATCTGTAAAANAATAAATAAAAGTACATAACCCAAATTAATAAAAAATAATAAATTCATAAACAACTTAAAATAAATTTTATATGATAAAAAACCAGTAGAAATGATTAGAATACTAAAGATATTAAAATGTATATAGCATTTATTCAAAACTCATGGGATTCTGGATAAGTCAAGTAGATAAACCACTTTTAATTAGTTTACCTAACAAAGGAACTTTGGGAATAATAAGGGAGGAGTGTATAATTTTTGAAAGTAATTTTTAATTTCTGACAGTTATACATATACATATATATATATATATATATAACCTAGCCAAAATATGCCAATGGGGACAACAACGTTGCAACTTGATATAGTTAAAAGATAACGTATCGCTTCAAAGAATCGAACTTTCTACTAAGGGTGTGGCAAATATATTTTCAGAAAAATCCTTGGCAAACTTCACTCCTTTAGTAATGAGTTTAGCTTCGATCGGTTTTCTGTATGCCTAATTGTTTCTTAATCAGATAGAATACAGTTGACCGCATAAATGGCCTCATGTAGTTCGTGTAGTACTCTATACCTTAGTGGATTATCAGAATTTTATAAAAGAAAAAAAAATAATTTATTAAATATCAATTTAAGAGTAATATATATACTAACTCATGCTTCGATGTAATTAATCAAAGTTGAAAATTAACTACTTCATCAACTGTTGATAGTCTTTTGCTTACTTTCTTTATACGTCAACTTTATCATTTTTCCTGAAGATATATTAAAATATTAAATATTAAAGTTAATGTTGTGGATGAAATTTTCAAGTTAATTGTTGTAAATTGTTTTTCTTTTTTTTTCTCCAGGTTTTTTTTCCGGGAGGAAAAAAATTAATATTTTAGTAATTATTTAAATTTATATATATTAGATTTTATATAATTTAACTTCAATTAATTTTTTCTTGATTGTTATGAAGTTATTAAGATCAAATTTATCTTGATTATTAACTATTGTTTTAATTTTTCGGTCGCGTATTTAATTTATGTTTTTAAAGATTTTTAATTATTTTCTTATAATTAAAATTGATAATAAGATATTTTATGAAAATCTGTAATTTTTTTTAAATGAAAACTACATAAGGTTCTCCTTACCTTTAGTAAGTTTCCTACTCAAAAATAATAATTTTTTTTTAGAAACACATCAAAAGAACAGTTACAGATGTGTACTTGTCTAAGAAATAATTAAAATCTCCAAAAGTAAATTTTACTGAATAAATTTTTTATAATTTAAACAAGCTTTAGGCTGAAAATGAAAGTTTAATTAGTATCAAACATACATTTTTAACCGTATATTGTGTGCTTAGAAATCTTTAATTTTGATTTATTTCTATTCAAGCTGTAAAACCTTCGATTAAATTTTGTAATATTTAAAAAAAGTATTTTACTTTTTAAAGAGAAAGCTAACTGAAAACTCGAGTGAATTTTTAAGGAGATAAGCATAGAAGAATCTGTGAATTCTAACTCAAAATTATGCAAAGTTTCAGATATATCTTTACATTCTTATTTTGCTTAAGGCACTTAACCAAAAGAAAGAAAAAGAAAAAATGTATTTCAAATCATAAAATTTTATAAATTGTAATAAAGTTTCTCAAGTTATCATCATTGAAAACATTGAAAGGGAAGCAGATTATAAATCATTCTTCTATTTAGTACGTCATTGACAGATGAGAAAGAATTGTGATGATTTCTTCAAATAGAAATCGCGATCCAAATGTTAACTAAACAATAGAGGTAAGGAAAGAAAAGAACTTAAGTGAGAAAGAAGATGCGATTGTCAAAGATAATCATGTCAAAACGATGACAATTTCTATAAAAGAACTGTAAAAAAAAATCTAAGATCACATTTCTTATCGGTATAGAGCAGCACCTAAGTAGATCGTCTTCAATCTTGCTTGTAATACAAATCCACAATTGAAGAGTAATCTTTCTTCACTAGTTTTCTTTTTCGTAAATTTATCCGGACGTAAAGCGACAAGACATCTTTGAAAAGGAGAACAGGAAATAGAAAGTTGGGTTTTGTTTGTTACTTACTCTGTGACCGCTAAGTAAACGATGGAAACCAATCGATGTTATCGAGAAAACTAACGAAACTAAAGTGATCTAGGAAATATGAGTCCAACACAGATGTTTGAACTACTACTCTCTCCTGAACTTGTTTGGTATGTATAGTACAGCTGCATCACTTACACAATGTGAGCTTAACTACTATATGTTACATGCAACTTTAATCTTAAAATAACTAACTACATCTTTACTTTAATAAAAATAAATTTCAACTACAAGAAAAATTTATTTTTATTTAATATAAAAATTCATGTTTTAACACTTGTCTGCATTATTTATTTATTTTTTAAAACCTTTTTACAATGAAGTTACTTAATTTATAACTCTATGTAAAAATTTACATTATCTCCTTTTTAATTTTAATTATGAGGTAATTTAATTAATGCGATTGTTAATTTTTAAAATTTGTAGCATAATTAAATTTTTTTAACATTGTGTAAACGAGTTCGCTCGTTCATGATCATGTTCTTGAATTACATGATACAACCTTTTTTTTTTAATTTTTATTCTTCTTCCTATCGAATTTTCTTTATTTTTTTATATTTTGTAAATTATTTTATTAATTTATAAAGATTTGTTCGCGTTAATACAATTTAAAAAAATAATCTTTATTAATTACTTTAATGATTTGAATTATTTATCAATTAAAACGATACTAATCATTTATTTATAATTAAGACTAAATTTAAAATTATATTTACATTTATTTAATTGTATCCACTTAAGAGCATTTAAAAATTTAAATATAAAACTTCTGCTTCATTCATTTATTTTTAATTGTATTATTTTAATTTGTAGTAATTTTTTTAAAAAATAAATTTTTAATATTTTCCTAAATTTTTATTTTTATGTTTNAAGATTTTTTTTAAAGTAGAGAATCTAGAAAAATATAATTAAAACTCTACGTGAAAAATGTTTTAATTCAAAGAAAGAAGAATAAGATAAATCGTTATGAATGCGGAAACGTGTTCTTCTCTTATTTTAATTAATTCAGGATTTTTCGTTTTAAATTCACGAGAAATTATTATTCAACTCCACAGAGAAATGAGTAAAAATATATGAAAAAATATTACATATATGTATTTTTATTATTAGTATTATTATTATTTTTTAAACGTTTACTGTCGTTTCGAGTGAGATTTTCTATGCAATCAATGTGGACGAATTACTTACCATTAATAGGTCTAGTTTTCTTTTACTATTCTTTATAAGTTATCTGTTCAATAAATGTCTTGCTTCGTACTTGATGACTTAACCACCTGGGTTTCTCTTCTCTTACCATCCCAATCTCTGGCAGGTAGTGATGCGGGTTGGATCTTGTAATTACCCAACTCCAAAGCAATAAACCAACTGATCCCAGACCACGAAAAGGGGAGTGTCTGATTCCAAGTATTTTATCTTTCTCAATGTATGTGTATCTTCAACCTAGTTATGTGGGTAGTAGACTTGTTTAATTAAATATGGTAACAGTTGTTCTCTTCGTGATACTCAATCATATCTGTTGTTTCAGTTTTCCTTCACTGTTGTTGATTATATATTTTAATATATAAATGGTAACAGGTGGGTCTTTGCTCGTATAACTTACCTTTTACAAATTTTATTAAATTTTTATGAATATATATATTTTTTCTATTTTTCTCATTTGAATATAGCTAATATATGAAGAAATGACAACCAAATCTATAATGTTAATGGCTAATTTTAAACATCAATTAATTATTAAAAATGATTTTATTTTAAAATATTTAACCTTAATAGATATGTATGTGTATATATATATAAATGATGCATTAGTATCTAGATGATGATGTATAGAAATTTGATTGAGGGGTATGCGTAAAGATAGATCAACGTTTACACGAAGATGAGGAAGAAGTACATTAAGAGGAAGAAGGTAATGTCGATGGGAGTTGTAAGATCATAATACAATTCGTGTGGGATTAAGGGATTGCGAAGATCTTGCATAATTTACAATAAAGTTCTGTGGGATTATTTTGTCTAGCATTGTATCAGGAGACGAGTAATCAATGTAAGGAAAATCTTTTTTTATTTTATTTTTTTTCCTATTTTTGTTTTTGATGGAGAGTAGATGGAAGTCAAAATGGATAGAATTCAATCAGGATCCATTTTGATAGGATTCACTTTATCTAAAGTCTATTAAAANATATATATATAACCTAGCCAAAATATGCCAATGGGGACAACAACGTTGCAACTTGATATAGTTAAAAGATAACGTATCGCTTCAAAGAATCGAACTTTCTACTAAGGGTGTGGCAAATATATTTTCAGAAAAATCCTTGGCAAACTTCACTCCTTTAGTAATGAGTTTAGCTTCGATCGGTTTTCTGTATGCCTAATTGTTTCTTAATCAGATAGAATACAGTTGACCGCATAAATGGCCTCATGTAGTTCGTGTAGTACTCTATACCTTAGTGGATTATCAGAATTTTATAAAAGAAAAAAAAATAATTTATTAAATATCAATTTAAGAGTAATATATATACTAACTCATGCTTCGATGTAATTAATCAAAGTTGAAAATTAACTACTTCATCAACTGTTGATAGTCTTTTGCTTACTTTCTTTATACGTCAACTTTATCATTTTTCCTGAAGATATATTAAAATATTAAATATTAAAGTTAATGTTGTGGATGAAATTTTCAAGTTAATTGTTGTAAATTGTTTTTCTTTTTTTTTCTCCAGGTTTTTTTTCCGGGAGGAAAAAAATTAATATTTTAGTAATTATTTAAATTTATATATATTAGATTTTATATAATTTAACTTCAATTAATTTTTTCTTGATTGTTATGAAGTTATTAAGATCAAATTTATCTTGATTATTAACTATTGTTTTAATTTTTCGGTCGCGTATTTAATTTATGTTTTTAAAGATTTTTAATTATTTTCTTATAATTAAAATTGATAATAAGATATTTTATGAAAATCTGTAATTTTTTTTAAATGAAAACTACATAAGGTTCTCCTTACCTTTAGTAAGTTTCCTACTCAAAAATAATAATTTTTTTTTTAAGAAACACACCAAAAGAACAGTTACAGATGTGTACTTGTCTAAGAAATAATTAAAATCTCCAAAAGTAAATTTTACTGAATAAATTTTTTATAATTTAAACAAGCTTTAGGCTGAAAATGAAAGTTTAATTAGTATCAAACATACATTTTTAACCGTATATTGTGTGCTTAGAAATCTTTAATTTTGATTTATTTCTATTCAAGCTGTAAAACCTTCGATTAAATTTTGTAATATTTAAAAAAAGTATTTTACTTTTTAAAGAGAAAGCTAACTGAAAACTCGAGTGAATTTTTAAGGAGATAAGCATAGAAGAATCTGTGAATTCTAACTCAAAATTATGCAAAGTTTCAGATATATCTTTACATTCTTATTTTGCTTAAGGCACTTAACCAAAAGAAAGAAAAAGAAAAAATGTATTTCAAATCATAAAATTTTATAAATTGTAATAAAGTTTCTCAAGTTATCATCATTGAAAACATTGAAAGGGAAGCAGATTATAAATCATTCTTCTATTTAGTACGTCATTGACAGATGAGAAAGAATTGTGATGATTTCTTCAAATAGAAATCGCGATCCAAATGTTAACTAAACAATAGAGGTAAGGAAAGAAAAGAACTTAAGTGAGAAAGAAGATGCGATTGTCAAAGATAATCATGTCAAAACGATGACAATTTCTATAAAAGAACTGTAAAAAAAAATCTAAGATCACATTTCTTATCGGTATAGAGCAGCACCTAAGTAGATCGTCTTCAATCTTGCTTGTAATACAAATCCACAATTGAAGAGTAATCTTTCTTCACTAGTTTTCTTTTTCGTAAATTTATCCGGACGTAAAGCGACAAGACATCTTTGAAAAGGAGAACAGGAAATAGAAAGTTGGGTTTTGTTTGTTACTTACTCTGTGACCGCTAAGTAAACGATGGAAACCAATCGATGTTATCGAGAAAACTAACGAAACTAAAGTGATCTAGGAAATATGAGTCCAACACAGATGTTTGAACTACTACTCTCTCCTGAACTTGTTTGGTATGTATAGTACAGCTGCATCACTTACACAATGTGAGCTTAACTACTATATGTTACATGCAACTTTAATCTTAAAATAACTAACTACATCTTTACTTTAATAAAAATAAATTTCAACTACAAGAAAAATTTATTTTTATTTAATATAAAAATTCATGTTTTAACACTTGTCTGCATTATTTATTTATTTTTTAAAACCTTTTTACAATGAAGTTACTTAATTTATAACTCTATGTAAAAATTTACATTATCTCCTTTTTAATTTTAATTATGAGGTAATTTAATTAATGCGATTGTTAATTTTTAAAATTTGTAGCATAATTAAATTTTTTTAACATTGTGTAAACGAGTTCGCTCGTTCATGATCATGTTCTTGAATTACATGATACAACCTTTTTTTTTTAATTTTTATTCTTCTTCCTATCGAATTTTCTTTATTTTTTTATATTTTGTAAATTATTTTATTAATTTATAAAGATTTGTTCGCGTTAATACAATTTAAAAAAATAATCTTTATTAATTACTTTAATGATTTGAATTATTTATCAATTAAAACGATACTAATCATTTATTTATAATTAAGACTAAATTTAAAATTATATTTACATTTATTTAATTGTATCCACTTAAGAGCATTTAAAAATTTAAATATAAAACTTCTGCTTCATTCATTTATTTTTAATTGTATTATTTTAATTTGTAGTAATTTTTTTAAAAAATAAATTTTTAATATTTTCCTAAATTTTTATTTTTATGTTTGTCTTAAATATTAATAAAACATTTTTAATTATTTTGTATTTAATTAAAATTTAATTTAATTTGTTTTAATTTTATTTTTATAAATAAATTCTACATATTTTATTATAAATTTTACGTGTGAAAATCACGAATTTATATTTTATAAATTCATAATAAATTAATACATCTTAGAAAATA
>NW_019384919.1:65236-94670 GCF_000671375.1 Centruroides sculpturatus | reverse complement strand
GCAACACGTATCGTTTGGCTAGGTTTTTAGAATAATTTAATTTCATAAATAATTTATAACCCTTTAGGTAAATATTATTGAAAAATATAATAGTAATTTATTATTTTTAAAATATGGGAATGAAATTTTATCATGAATAAATTACAAGAAAAAAAAATTCTGGTAGTTTATTGATTACACATTTGATTGAGATGGAGAGAGTGCAGTAAAGGAATCTTGATCTTTGTATTGGATAAGTACAATACTGTAATCATACCTCTTAAAATATAAAAATAATTTATCTTATTTTCTTCAGAATAGCTGGAGTAATCCGTTCTTTTCTTTAGACGAATATCACAAAACCATACCAAGATTGTTAGAGTTGACTTTACTGAGGATGAAGTGGATTAGAGATACGCGTTGTTACCCTTTCTTTTACTTAGTGGACAGTATGGTGTGAGCCTTATCTTCTTTCATTTCTTCAGTTAATGTCAAAAAGACTAATATATAAGCATTGTCAACAGCTCTCAACCAACTGTTCAACGATAACATTTTGATCACCGAAAAAAAAATTATAAATGAAGCTAAAAAATCTGAAATTAATGAATGCTTCTAATGAATGCTAAGATTTTAAATGAGAAAATCCATTAAATAAGACTTTCTTTGATAATTTTAAAAGCATTTATATTAGGTAAAGAAACCAATCTGGTGCTGGCACGTTGGATAAACATTACTTTAAATATTAATTTTTGTGCAAAAATGTAGAAATCGAATTTATCGATCGATGTTTAGAAGAAACAAAAAATAGAATAAAATAAAATGTTCTTATTTTTATGATCACGTTTGCTTCAGGTTGAATATAGAAGTCAACTTTCCATGATTATCAAACTTTGCTAATACATCGATGTTTACTTTCCCTAAGGATAGAAGAGTTTGCATTTTGAACGAATATTTAGTTCATGAGAATTTTTGTACATTAATTTATACAATTTCTTTATTTAACGGTAATAATAAAATATAATTAATTGTGATTATTATAACACTATATATACATGCTCTTTTAAAAATTAAAAGCATATGTGTATTATAAATCAGTATCTTTAATAATATTAAATAATAAATAATTACATTTATTTTATATATTGTATCCTAGTATAGTAAATTTATTTCATAAATTTAATAAGTTAATAAACAATTTAATGCATTGTTAAAGTCTTCCATCCATCTTCGATGTCATGATGTTGAAAGTCGCGATGAGAAAATTAACTGTAATGAAACTTCCCTGCAAAGATGAGTTGTTGTGAGGGAAAAGCCCATTTACAGGCGCGGTTGAAAATAAACGTTTATAAATTTAATATATTTTTCTGGATTAAATATAACAATATTACTGTATGTATTTTACTATTAAATTATTTATCTACAAAATATATTTAATATTATTTAATTTTTGTGAATTTAAAACATTACATTTAAAGTATAAAAAGATATTTAGAGTGTATAATATTTGTATTTGTTTTGAAGCTAATACAGATGTGTATGTACATATATATATATTTCATACTGTAAAAGCCTTTCTTCTATTTGTTTCTTTCTTCAAAATCATATCAGATCAAATCTTCAACTATTGTAAAAAAGAGTACTCTAAATCGTTTACGTGTACCTCTCTTTATTCAGTGACATTGATACATTCTAACTTTCTTCAGTTTTGTAAACCAAAGACGAATAAATAGCAAAAGAAGGCTATTCTTTAGTCTTACAACACAACAAATGCACCTTCTTTCAGTCTTTTACTGATGGCCAGAGGACAAGTAGATGGCTGCAGTATGCCAACACTGTTTGATATATAGGCATCACTATCTGATACACAGCCCGAAGAATGTAGTCAATATACACTAAACAAATAGAAAAGATTCGAAAAGAGGATCCTGAACAATTTTTCCTTTTTGTTTTGAACAAAAACCTGGAAATCTGTAGACAAAATATATGTATATATATATTTAAACGTATATTTATTGTATGCTTAATAGCACATTCCGAGCCTTTGCGTGGAATGAAGATAAATGAAGTGGAATCGTAACTAAGAGTTAGATTTAATATAACAACAGCAAATTCATGATGGACATTCCGATAGAATGATTAAAGATAGGGTTTACTAGGCCTTTCTAATTGGTTGAAAGAGTTACGACTACAGATATTCCTACCTTGCGTTGTTTCGATCGTAAACAGGTTGTGTCGAATTTCCGTTGAGTTGAAAAGCCTACATTGTAATCTTACTGAGCAGATACGTCCCCAATGGAGTCAAATCTGATTAGAATATTGAATAGAATCAAGTTTATTTTGTAAATTCCAAGGATTTAGTTAAAGGAAAGTTGAAAATTTATAATTGTATACACGTGAACGCTTAAAATGATATATCTGATATAGATTTAATAAGTTCGATAAATCATTCTAATCTATAAAAATTTAAATATGTAGAAAGAAGAAACAGTAAATTATCTGAATAATCTGTAAAAATAACACTTTTAAAATGTCTTTTATTTTAAAAAATTAAATATTTAAAATTAATTTTAAAATTAAAGTTGTAAATGTTATAATACATTAAAATTAAATTAAAAATCGTAAAAAGTTTATTTATGAGTTTTTAATTTTAGAAAAATTAATTTAAAATATACAGTATTATGAACAAAATTCCACATAAAAATTTCAAATAATGTAAATAAAATTAAAATGTTAAATTGCTGTTTTAAATTTTAAAATATAATTATTAATATAATATATTTAATAAAAAAAATATTCCAATTCTACCAATTGTTATTAGTTGAAAGATTAAATAAAATTCTTATAATTTCTAGAAATTTTCATGGAAAACATTATTACATTCATTGCCTTAGGAAGTTGGTACAATGTAGTTGAAAGTAACAGGACTAAAGGGAGACATTTTCAGCCTTGTCTTCGCAGAAAAACAGCAGACCACCCTATGGAGGAAACGATATCAAAATCTTTATGTCCTCTTGCAGGATACAAACGATAGGAGGTGGAGTTAGAGTAGAAATATTTCACGTTTTGACAAGTTGCAACTGTTAAAAAATATATTTCGAGGCTATAACGTAATAAATTGCGAATTTATGTAAATTCGACATGAAAATTTAATGTTTATATATTCAGATAAAATTATACTTATCTCATTAAAATAAAAAACTATATAAATTCTCGTATATTAACATTGTAAATAATAAAAATGTTGCTGAACCTTCATATCGTTCGTATTTACAAAACGAAAGAGAGAGTTAATAAAATATAAACAATTTAATTTATTTTATTCATAAAAGAATTTAAAATATACTCGACAACAATTTACTTTATTTAAAAAAAATTTTTTTTAAGTAAAGGATTTTTGTAATTATTTTTAATGATGTTAGAAAGCAAAATTAAGAGATTTAAAATTACATTAGTGCAACTTTTATTTTAATAAACGTATGCACGAAACGTTAGATTAAACTAAAGATAAATCTAAATATAAAACAAAAATAAACTGAATGATGGTTATAAAATAGCCTCTTATCTCAATCACTCCTGAGGAAGGCTTTTAGGAAGTAATAAGTCTGTGAACTGTTGCTATTCTATGGAGCGAACGTAGCAATTCTCAGGCAAATTGTCTTATATATCCTGTTGGCCCTACATACTGTTGTAAGGACACAGCTATCACTGGTGGGAGTTTTAAGAACCGTGGATCCGGAAATTTCTGTTGGCCAACCCTACCACCGAGTACCGGATGCTAGCGTTCACCAAGTGGATAGAGTAAGATTATGACTCCGGACATTACCCATTTATAACTTTAGTCGTATAACAGTATAGTTTTCTACTGTTTGGTTAAGAGTACAGACACACAAACACACACAAGCAGATATCAACTTTACTCAATCGATAATAAATGCGATTTCTATTTGAATAAGTAGCATCTTCTACCATTTAATTTTAAGATTACTCTTCTTAGATAAACTCTTTTAATTATCGTTTTTTTAAAGCGTAAAAATTATACAAAATAATTTTAAAATGTTAATAATTTCTTTTATATCCTATACAAGATTACTAACACTATAAATAGAAATTTGAATTAATTTATAATAAGTTATAATTATTCCGCTAAAATAATAAGTTGGAAAAAATTATTATTATAAAGGATAATAAGTTATGTTGAAAGAATACTCCCTTTAATTAAAGATAATTAGAAATTTGTGCAAAATCCGTAATTAGTTTAGCTAAATACAAAAACAAGCATCGGATGATGATGTTATTAGCTTACAAATGGAGATAAATTCTCGCATGCTACTTTGTGTCAGGTAAAGATGTCAACAGATGCCATGTTTCACGATTTCTAAATAGTTTTAACAGTTATATAAAATGACTTTATATTTACCATTAGGTTAAAAATCATTTTCTGTCATCTCGGATCGATGAATTTGAGTAATTACATCTTAATTGTTATCATTATCATTTTCTTAAGAATAATTCAAGTTATTATGTCTCTAGATTTTAAAAAAATATGATAATATTTTAAGTTATTTTTCTTACGTGGGTCCTCACTCCTTTTTTTTAAATTTCTTAATTAAACTTTTTAATTGTTTGATACGAAATTATTAGAGGCTAATGTCATTTAAATATTATCGTTAAATGTATCAGGATGAGGTTATCTTTTAGTGCTTTATATAAATATATACATTTACAATTGCTTAAATTTTACTATGATGGATTTTAAAGGTCATAAAATTTTATGTTTTATAGTAAAAATTTCGTTATATTCAAGTTATAACTATAAAACGGATCGAAGAAACTAAGTGTAAACGAGACCAATAGAGTTATTGAATGTTAAAAATTATGGAAAAAATATAAAATTTAATAACTGAAACAATTTTTTAAATTTCTAAATAATATTTTCTTATTCCATTTTTTTTTCGTTTTCGTGTTTTCGTGAATTGAAAAAAAATTTATTGATTGAACTGATTGAAGAAATGTTGAAGAAATAATAAAAGGAATACGAAATTATTATATTTCTGCATAAAATATACTAAAAAATTATGTTTAAGGTAACAAATTTAGTAAATATTTTTTAAGATAAACTTAAAAATTTCGATGGATAATATGTTTAGTCACTAGTAAAATTTGACCACAAATTTTGGTAATTTAATAACTATAGATAACTATGTAATAAATAATTTAGAGCATGATATACTATAGACTTGTATACTACGTACATACTTTAATGGTATATTATATAATAATATATTACATGCTACCATAGAATAAATGATAAAATTATCCTGCAGATTATAAAAAAAAAACCTTGTTTAGATTCCGATCCATGGCAAAAAAAACCTTTCTAAACTCCTAATTTTATTTCAAAACATAAAATTTAAGTATTTTCAGAAACTTCTGTAAGTTGCTTACTCACAAAAAAGAGAAGAATTCGACATGAATAAAAGCTTTTAACTTGCTAAAAATTATTTCTTAAAATGCTTTTTTTTATTTAATTTCGTTTAATTTAAATTATTTAAAAGTATTTAAAGTTTCATTCCAATATCGAAAACACTAGTGTAAGAAAATCAGTTCATAAATTAAGATAATTCTTATACTTTATTTGAATCTCATAAGATTCGTAGAAGATGCTTTCAAATGTTCTTAGTTTACTTTTATCTCAAAAATTGTTTAAGTAATAATCATTTCTCGAGCATTATTAATCTTTAAAAATGTAAAAGAAGTCCTTCATCACACATGATGCTCAGGAGTGTTTGATGATAATCTTATCAACATAATAAATTTATGCATTATTCTATTGACCATTTTAAACATTTAAGAGCTTTCTAGTTAAATTTATCTATAAATCCACGAATTCTTTTATCATTTTTATTACTGAAATCAATAAAAACGCGTTTTGATATTTTCTAAGCAGATAGCTTTAAAAGGAATATAATCTTGTAATAATCCTACTAAACTATTTGCTTACCAATCGGTTTCAATGCAGAGAAACTTGAATTAAATTCCCATTTTTCAGTATTTCAGCTGTTTTAAAGATTATATACCTATTTAAAACAGTTTACATCAATAAATCAATAAGCAGTAAGATTTTAAGGATCCAACTTTCTATTGAAAATAATCTGAACAGACAATGATTTTATATATATTTGCAATTTTAACAGTTTATTTGTTATATATCTTGATGTTTCTGAAGCTTTTCCTAGAAAAATGATAAACAATTTAACGATTTCATTGAGCATTTCAAGAGATAAATGCCAGTATCATCCAGTTTTACTTCTATCAAATGCATTTTGAGATTATTTTCTTGTCCAACGATAATGTTTTTGCATTTATTTTTCAATTTTCTTGAAAGCTAGAGAAAATTCTTAAAGATTTTTTAAAATTTTAATAATAAAAAAAAATAGTTTGATAAAAATCTTTAAAAAATCGAATATATTGTTTCTATCAAAGGAGAAGAAATTTATCGAAAATCTTAAAAATTCTGATTTTTAGATAAAATTTGATTAATAGTTTCCACAATTGTTTAACTTTTTCATATATATTTTGCGTGACAATGAATATTTCTTCTATTCTTACATAGAAACATCAAGAAAAAATGATCGAAGTACTCCGTCTTCCATGGTCTGTAGGGACCAATAGATCTTCACTTTTCGGTTAAGATGAGAAATGGATGATCAATCTGACTTATCTAAATAGTTTTTTATTCTAGTATAAATCTAAAATTTAGAGTTTTAAGTATAAATATTTAATATTCACTCATCTAGTTCGCTGTAAAGCTTCTTTATACAACAACCTTCTTATCTGTGGAATAAATTCTACTTAGAACGAAATCTTTTAACAATTTGTGAAAATAATTGCAAAATTTTATTGTATTATAATAATATTTACAGTTAGATCAACATTTTTCGATAGTTTTGATGATTTTAATAGGGTAGAAATCTATTAAAAATTAGTGATGAACATGAGAACATTACTCTAACTGGAAAGTCTATATTGTCAAATGGATCTTCCAGTTAGAGTAAATCTTTAAACAATTAATAAAGATAATTATGTAATTCTACTGAGTTTAAACTGTGTATATGTATATGTTACAGTCAAAACCCGTTTTTAGTTAGAACGCGTTTTAACTAGTTGAAACTAGTTTATACTAAATGTCTTTGTTAAAACCCGTTTTGTCTAGTTGAAACTAGTTTATACTGAATGTCTTTGTTAAAACCCGTTTTGTCTAGTTGAAACTAGTTTATACTGAATGTCTTTGTTAAAACCCGTNAATTAACTTTCTAGAATTTTTAAAGATAATTATAGCAAAATAGAAAATGCAAAAATCTATTATGTTAACACTGATCTTGCAGAGCATCTTTTCATAAACTTATTTTCTCTTGAGATTTTTTCTCTGTAACTTGAAAAATTCAAGTCCCATATCGTTTAAAATTTAATTATAGATACTTTTTCAATAAGTGTTTTCATCACGGTTTCAAAAATTTCATTTTCTTTCGGATATCTTTTCGTTTCTTCCCTGCATTTATTTGATTAGTTTACTCAGCAAATCGTTGATGAAAAGTTCTCCCTTATTTGCTGCAATAGAATTTTTCCTTGTTATCAATCAAACTAACTTATTTTTTAAAATTTTTTTTAGCATCAAAATTCTAGAAATTATTCTCTAAAAAATTTATCTAAACGTTAATAAATTTATACGCTTTAACTTCAAATTCTTAAAAGATAATAATATAAATTCATAACATTTCCTAATTAATCTTATTAATTATTAATAAACGAAGATATTTTTAAAATTATAAAATTTATCAAATAATCTTTCGGTATAAACAAAAATGATCTCTTGAAAATAATAAAGAAGACACTTCAAAGATGCTTCAAAAAATAAATATGAACAAACATAAGAGAAATATTAATTACGAAAGAAAAAAATAATTTATTTAATTAGAGTTTTTACACAAAATTAATTTTTATAACAACATTACTTTTCATTTAAGTATCTTTCTCGTAGGATAAATCTTAATTATCTTTTAAATTATCTCCTTTTTTCTGTAAGTAAAAAATCACATAAAGAAGGATTATAACTGAAATTTTTCCTTTAATTTTAATATGCTTTATTGACTAACTACAATCATCACACTCGTATGAACAATATGCACTTTAAATTAAAAGGAAGTTTGATAACTAACCTGTAAAGCAGACACACACACGAATTTACTTATTAGAAAGATTATCTTACATTGTCTGCGTCTTCAATTTAATACGAATTAAATAACCCATTCTTAGATCTATGTTAGAATTACAATATATCAATAGATTCTTTGGAAAATTAGTAATCATTTTCAGATTAAATATAGCTCAATTGTACAGCACAAACAGAATAAAAATGGCTCAAAATATGAAGCAGGAGAGAGAGAGAATTAAATGATAGAATCACAGTTTTTGTACGGATATATCAATAAATTATGGTAAGGTAGAAGTATATTAAATTTGATAATTCTACTTTCTATTTTGGTGCTCAGAATAATTTATTATCGTGTTTTCGTGTTTACTATTTGATCAATGATATTTACACAATTTATTTACAGTCTTTCAATGTTTATAATTCTATATTTTCTTCACTTAATAAAACAGTAAATTCTTTAAAATATACACACAAAAAATGTATATTTAAAAAAACACAATCCAAAATCACTATGCTACATCAATAAAGTTCTATTTTTATCATTAGACCTCTATCAGGAGGAAGCTCTAAGTACTTTTTAAATATATTTATTAATTCGTTAAGTGTATTTTATTTTAAAATAACCATTAAACTTTTTAAAGGAATGCTTATTATATAAAAGAAATAATGTTAGAAAACTTTCTTGATACTTTGTGTATTATTCGAGCCATAATTACATCCTAAACATACTTAGAAATGATCAACTTCAAGCACGAACAAGACCATTTCCATTCAATTCAGTATATACTTCAGTGTGTTTACTGTAAAGTCACTTTGCTGAATCAAGCATCGAACACAAGTTTTCTGTATCGTTAGATGCTAGACAATCATTTTCAATTGTATCTTGCAGATGCACCACGATTAAAATAAAGATCAACAAAAGATTTTTTTTCACTTACTTACAACTTTATACATTTTATTTTCTTACTTAAATAACCTATTATGACAATTTTATTAAAGTAAAGAATCACTAAAATATTCATAAAATCTCTTTGTAAATAAAGAGAAAACAAACTAAAGAAAGGTACAGACGTTAGTTTATGATAATAGAAATAAGTTTATTCGTGCAATAATTTTAATTACGTTTAAAAAAAATTGATTCTAAACACCAATCTTACATCTAGAGCACAATTTAAATGAAGATAGGCCCAAAAAATTTGCCTAGTTTAATCACAATTTTATACTTTATTGCATTAAAATATACTTAAATTGCTGTTTAAATTTGAAGGAAAATTAAATAAACTAAGAAGAAAAGTTTATTTATGCAATAATTTTAATTTATTTCATTTAAAATCCACCTTAAACAAGGCTGGATGAGGATTTTTTTTTCATGTGTTATGAAGTATTAAATCCAGAAAAATATTCATTTAATATTGAAGAAAATAAATAGACAATATACAGGCCTGAAACTCTTAATATTATATGAAGAATTTTATTTAATATTAATATATTAAATATTATAGAAGTTATCATTAATATAAATAATAATATATCAATTCAAAAATCATATTAAATTCACTAGTTAAGTAGCTTTTTAAGATTATTTCATTAAAAATTTATGTATAAAAGATAATTTAATTTAAAATTGAGAGAGAGAGAGACTAAAATTTTCAAATAATTTTGTTTTAAAGTTTGTTCGTTAACTTGTCTGTTCGTATCTTTCGATCTATAGGGATTAGTCGTTTAAAATGCATAAATATTAGAATTTCAATAGCTTTAAGTGAAAATTTTATATTTATTTTATGATTTAAAATAAATAAAAATTCTAAATAATGCAACAAAATAAACTATAAATTATTAATATAAAACACGATAAATTTCTTCTCGACAATATATTTAAATATTTCATTTTTAATGATTTTTTTTAAGTTTATTCTTCATAATTTCGTAAAATTTTTGAAGGATTTTTTCATTTATTTGCTAAATTTCACAAATTTTTCTTCTTTTCTTCTTCATCTTTTGATATTTGTACAGTCGACCCCCCTATAACACTGTTGATTATTCCGTTTTATATGAATTCCATGTTGTGTGAGTCACTTAGATTTTACAAATACATGTGCCGGGCTGTGAACGGCTCACATATTTGTAAAATCTAAATGACTCGTACAACATGGAATTCATATAAAACGNGACCTAAGATTTTTTAAAATTTAAATTTTATACAATTTTTTTCGTAATTTATCAATTTTTAATTACGTCTTTTTTTATTATTATTATTAAATTCAGTATTTTTATTATATATTATAAAATTCAAACGTAAACTTTTTGGATATATCGATTTTCTAGCAATAAAAATAGCAATTATGTTAAGTGAAATTAAAGTTTGTAATTAGAAAAATAATATAATTGATATAAAAAGAATAAAAAAACATAATTTTCTTTGATTTTGTAGAGTTTATGATGTAAATTTTAGTTAAATTTTTAAATAAATTTAATTAAATTTTATGTATATTATATAGACTACAGTTTATCTTATAAAGTTCTGTATAGTTTATATACTGTTTATACCGTAATTCTGAGACTTGCTTGCTGCATTACATATATACAAACATAAATATATACATGACATGTATATATATATCAAATATATATAAGAGTATACGTGATATACATATCTAACATCACGCATCTTCCTAAAATTGGGAATGATATGAATGCATGATGTATGTATGAGAATGATTGTAATGTTTGTATGAATGCTATATTTGTATGTATTTATGTATGCTGTATATAATATAAACTCTTGTTAATTTTTTGCATAAATTTTTGCTAAATTTCTATACTTTTTTTACATTTTTCTTTTATTTTTTGCAAATTTTTTGATGAAGGATGACATTTTAAGTTATTTAATTACATTTCTGACTATTTAAAGAATCTGATAATGGAAAGATATAGAGGAAAACCAGTTAAAATTTTAATGTATAATGTCAAAAGTTCTTAACATAATGAAAGTAATTAAGGTTTTAAACAGGGTAATACATCAATTTAAAGAAAATAAGAATTTTTAAACTCCATTTATTTACTAAAATGTCATATGCACAGTCGATATTTCTTCTCTAACTTCTTTGTATGATGTATAAAGGCTCAGAACCTTATTTTTTTACCTTCTTTTTTGCTTTTTTTAATGGAAACGAAAGTATTTCTGTAGCATAGGTAGTCTAAAGAAAGCTATTAAGTGACCCTGCTTTCTATCGATTGTAGGAAACGAAGAAAATCTCACGATTATCGATAGCTTTGGGATGACATCAACTAGTCAGCAGTGGTTATTGCAGAGCAAAGTTGAAGCATTCAATTGAAATGCTAACTGAGGAACAAGTCAATCGAATTGTGAAAGGCACAGGTGTTCTATGCACGCTGTATTTATTCCATATATTGATTCATTGATCTTAAATTATATCTAATATGTTTACTCCGAATTTAAATTTATTAATATACGATATGGCTTCTTCGGTTTCTACGACTATGATAGTTTTTGGAACACTTTCGAGTTTTCCACGTCTGCTCCTAGGTGGGCTNCGTTAGTTTATGATAATAGAAATAAGTTTATTCGTGCAATAATTTTAATTACGTTTAAAAAAAATTGATTCTAAACACCAATCTTACATCTAGAGCACAATTTAAATGAAGATAGGCCCAAAAAATTTGCCTAGTTTAATCACAATTTTATACTTTATTGCATTAAAATATACTTAAATTGCTGTTTAAATTTGAAGGAAAATTAAATAAACTAAGAAGAAAAGTTTATTTATGCAATAATTTTAATTTATTTCATTTAAAATCCACCTTAAACAAGGCTGGATGAGGATTTTTTTTTCATGTGTTATGAAGTATTAAATCCAGAAAAATATTCATTTAATATTGAAGAAAATAAATAGACAATATACAGGCCTGAAACTCTTAATATTATATGAAGAATTTTATTTAATATTAATATATTAAATATTATAGAAGTTATCATTAATATAAATAATAATATATCAATTCAAAAATCATATTAAATTCACTAGTTAAGTAGCTTTTTAAGATTATTTCATTAAAAATTTATGTATAAAAGATAATTTAATTTAAAATTGAGAGAGAGAGAGACTAAAATTTTCAAATAATTTTGTTTTAAAGTTTGTTCGTTAACTTGTCTGTTCGTATCTTTCGATCTATAGGGATTAGTCGTTTAAAATGCATAAATATTAGAATTTCAATAGCTTTAAGTGAAAATTTTATATTTATTTTATGATTTAAAATAAATAAAAATTCTAAATAATGCAACAAAATAAACTATAAATTATTAATATAAAACACGATAAATTTCTTCTCGACAATATATTTAAATATTTCATTTTTAATGATTTTTTTTAAGTTTATTCTTCATAATTTCGTAAAATTTTTGAAGGATTTTTTCATTTATTTGCTAAATTTCACAAATTTTTCTTCTTTTCTTCTTCATCTTTTGATATTTGTACAGTCGACCCCCCTATAACACTGTTGATTATTCCGTTTTATATGAATTCCATGTTGTGTGAGTCACTTAGATTTTACAAATACATGTGCCGGGCTGTGAACGGCTCACATATTTGTAAAATCTAAATGACTCGTACAACATGGAATTCATATAAAACGGAATAATCAACAGTGTTATAGGGGGTCGACTGTAATTAATTTTTATTAACTTTTCTTCATTTTTAAAATTATTTTTCATGTTTTTCTCTATAAGAAACATAAAACTATATACAGGAATGGAAAAATAACATATAAATAATAAGTATTATATAGAGCACAACATAATTAATGTTTCATTGTAAATCACAAAAATATTTAAATTAATTAATTAATTTTTATTTATTTTATAAATCTTTAATCATTTTAAATTAATAACATACATAAACTACACAATAAAATATTAATCACTTTCTGCATACGTTTAAAATTCCTATTGTTACGTAATGAATTATCTATTACGTAACAAAATATTAATTGTTACGAAATTGCAAAATAGATTAATATTATTTCTCCCCCCAAAAAAAGCACGTGATTAATTACAGTAAAAAAAATATCAATTTTATATTTAGAAAAAAAAATCAAGGAAAAAAATTTTTAACAATTTCTTCCCATTTAATTACGAATTTATTTAATTTAATTTTCATATTTAAATAAAAATAAATGAATTAAAATTAATTTTATTTAAAAAAAATCGTTTAAAAGTATTTTTACATAAACTATAACAATTATTTTTCGAAAAATTAAATATTTAATCTATAGGGAATTAAATAATAAATGTAATTTGTTATCATTAACAATAACTTTTAATTAATGTTTAGCTTTTATTGTTACTATTATCATCGTTATTCTTTATTTAATTAAAAAATAAAATAATAATAATAATAATCCAAATTTATTTTTAAAAAATGACTTTTTAAGTTATTTAATTACATTTCTGACTATTTAAAGAATCTGATAATGGAAAGATATAGAGGAAAACCAGTTAAAATTTTAATGTATAATGTCAAAAGTTCTTAACATAATGAAAGTAATTAAGGTTTTAAACAGGGTAATACATCAATTTAAAGAAAATAAGAATTTTTAAACTCCATTTATTTACTAAAATGTCATATGCACAGTCGATATTTCTTCTCTAACTTCTTTGTATGATGTATAAAGGCTCAGAACCTTATTTTTTTACCTTCTTTTTTGCTTTTTTTAATGGAAACGAAAGTATTTCTGTAGCATAGGTAGTCTAAAGAAAGCTATTAAGTGACCCTGCTTTCTATCGATTGTAGGAAACGAAGAAAATCTCACGATTATCGATAGCTTTGGGATGACATCAACTAGTCAGCAGTGGTTATTGCAGAGCAAAGTTGAAGCATTCAATTGAAATGCTAACTGAGGAACAAGTCAATCGAATTGTGAAAGGCACAGGTGTTCTATGCACGCTGTATTTATTCCATATATTGATTCATTGATCTTAAATTATATCTAATATGTTTACTCCGAATTTAAATTTATTAATATACTTTTATTATTATTATTATATAAATCATGTAATAATTTTTTTTAAAAGTTATATTTTAGTCTAGACATTTTAAATTATTTTCGTAATAATTTATTACAGTAATCTTAAAGTAGAAATTGTACTTTATTAGTCGTAATTGCATAGATTTTATTTTATTTTTTACTTCGAAATTTTATGGTAAATTGTCTTTAAAAGGTGATTAAAATTGATTTATTTTTAGTAAATTTAATTAATTAAAGATTTATAAATTTTCTTTACTTAATTAAAATCGCTTTTATGTAAATTAAATTTATTTTATTTTATTCCTATTCTTTGTAGGCTACTTATTCAATTTTTTTCCCATATTTTATTATGTACTTTATAACTTTACGGCTTTATTATATAATTTTATACTATATTTTTACATATTACATTGCAAGTTTTTTATATTTTTTACATTTATTAAATATTCCAATACAACACTGCATTTTATTGCTATAAATTCATCCCGGATTCTTACAGTTTAAACTGCAATTTTTCGTATGTTTTGCATTTAATATTCTATTATCCACCTTTCTTCCATGTTTAAGTATATAATTATGCAATTTAATTTTTATTTTCCTACACTTTACATACATTTTTTTTCCAGTACACTTCATTTTTTCCTTACACTTCATTTAGTCTCTTTACGGTGCAGATAATTAAAATATGTATCCATTTTTTTTAGAAATTAAATAATAAATATATTAAATCGTTTATTCGTTTGCTTTTTAAGTCAGTTGACCCTATAATTAATTTCCTGTTTCTTTATTCTCGGCTGTGTATCAATCAGAAACTAACTTAATAGAGTAGTAATTAGCTAGTGACCAGAAATTTCCTACTGAGAGAGCGAGGGAAAAGAGGATAGAAATGTGTTTCCTGACAACTCTTTATCAATTAATTTAGAGAAACGTTTACGATTCTTTGATCTGATGAATGAAAAGACAGGGAGCGAGAACATCTTTTGAGAAATGAACGAATCTTTTATACAGTAAACGTGCACAAATGATCTATATTCTGCCTACTTACTTAATTATTCAAAATAATGATGATAATTATTTTATTTTATATTCATTATTATTCTATTATTCTATCATTAATGATAATTTTTTTCGTAATTTGTTAAAGAAGAAACTTGATAGATTCATTAATGATAAGAAGGACAGAGGGGGGAAAAAGACGTAGGTGTTTAGTATAGTTAGAAGGACCTAAGATTTTTTAAAATTTAAATTTTATACAATTTTTTTCGTAATTTATCAATTTTTAATTACGTCTTTTTTTATTATTATTATTAAATTCAGTATTTTTATTATATATTATAAAATTCAAACGTAAACTTTTTGGATATATCGATTTTCTAGCAATAAAAATAGCAATTATGTTAAGTGAAATTAAAGTTTGTAATTAGAAAAATAATATAATTGATATAAAAAGAATAAAAAAACATAATTTTCTTTGATTTTGTAGAGTTTATGATGTAAATTTTAGTTAAATTTTTAAATAAATTTAATTAAATTTTATGTATATTATATAGACTACAGTTTATCTTATAAAGTTCTGTATAGTTTATATACTGTTTATACCGTAATTCTGAGACTTGCTTGCTGCATTACATATATACAAACATAAATATATACATGACATGTATATATATATCAAATATATATAAGAGTATACGTGATATACATATCTAACATCACGCATCTTCCTAAAATTGGGAATGATATGAATGCATGATGTATGTATGAGAATGATTGTAATGTTTGTATGAATGCTATATTTGTATGTATTTATGTATGCTGTATATAATATAAACTCTTGTTAATTTTTTGCATAAATTTTTGCTAAATTTCTATACTTTTTTTACATTTTTCTTTTATTTTTTGCAAATTTTTTGATGCAGGATGATAAAAAATTACCTTTGTGCTTAGTAATTTGTTTTTGATTATCTTTTATATTATTTGTTATAAATTATAAATTTATTTTTAAAATAATTCTAAATAATTTCGTAATTCATAAGATAATAAAATATGTATTTAATATTAAATTTTATTAAATTAAAAAAAATCAAAATATAAATTTTAATTTTCATTTTATAAAGTTTTCTGTTGATTTTTTTAAGTTTTAAANNAATCTTTATCATAATCACAATCATCAATAAAAAAATTAAATTATTTAATGAGAATTTAATTATCATTTATATTATTTATTAATGAATTATTTTCCAAATTAAATTGGCTAATTTTCTTATAATTTTAAAAAGTTTCTTTCATTCTAATGATGTTTTTATTCACAAAAGAAGTGAAATTTAGAAGAAGATTGAAGTCTAACAGGAGGAAAAAAAGGAGAAAGATGCAGTCTATTGTAGGATTTCAGCTCACTTTTTCTTCATTCACTCACCAATATATTCTTTGATAGCAAAATAGGATAGAAAACGAAAGGAAAATTTCGTGTATATAAAGAAAAAAAAGTGATTTAATCACGTTAAAAAATCTTAAAAAATTTTCTAGAATCGATGATATAGTTTAAGAAACTCATTATATTCCTATAATGATGATAGTACCAATCAAAACAATCAAGATTTATGATGGTGAAGATAATAAAGTGGATGATTTATTATTTTCACATGCATAAATCCACCTATTGAATTCGAATTTTGGATAACAAATTACTTTAAGGATTTATAAATTTTCATTAAATTCATGAAAAGCAACATGTTATATATATATATAGAGTGGAACCCAAAATCATTAAATTTTAAGGGCTATTAAACTGACTTTTGGGCCACCCTTTATATATACACTTACATTTAAAAAATTGTTTTAAATCGATTTAATCGTACTCCTTTTTATATTGTGTATATGCTTTCAATGGTAAAACATATAATGATTGATCCAAAAATCAGTTAACTGAAATATATTTAAGTGATTATTTTAATTTTGGTCCTTTCTCTAAATATTTAAGTAATTATTTTAAGTTAATTTAAGTGAATTTTACTCTTTTCTGTGCGTATGTATATAGACTTTTAATGGTAATATTGTGTATTGTAAGAGAAAAATTAGATATGAATTTTGTATATATTTTTTTTAATTTAAAAAAAAAACAACATATGTATGAATTAAAGAAAGTTGAATTTTCATTATTAAATTTTTTAAAGTAACTAAAGCTTTAGGGTACTGTCAATAAAACATTAAATAATGTTACAGAAAATACCTCGAAGGAACAGAAGGCAAAGAAATTATCTGGATATTAATGACTTAGATTGTAAGCTTTCTCTAACTTGACAGATTGCTGTTGAGTTTGTAAGATGTAAAAAGAAGGGGGGAAGGAAAGTAATATAAAAAGAGATTAAGTCGAAGTAGTAATTGCAACTTTATCTAGGATTATACGAAAAATACACTTTAAGTAATACATTCTATATTTAACAAATGACGAAAACGAATTCACTCTGGGTATTACGATAATTGATATTTAAGAATTTAGTTGAACGATCAATAATCATTTAGCATGATTATCCTTTAAGGTGATCTTGACACAAATCACTTTTTGGAGACCAAATCCAAATTAATTATAATTATAAAAGACTTTAATTAATTTTACATAATTTTTATCGATTCGAACAGAAAACAATTTTATTTTATTATTATTTTTAAATAATAATAATAATAAGAATAATTTTATTCAATCAAAATGATTATTTCATACAATTTTTTGAAATTGCATCCCAATAATGTTAAATAAATGATGAATCTTTATATAAAAAACGTGAATAAAATGNTGAAATTGCTTCTTTTAATTGAATTATCAAACTTAAAGGATTTTCCTTCTGTTCAGTTTTAATATATAGCAAGAATGTTAGGATAATTTTTTTCATGTTTATATTAGCTAAAAAATTATTTATAAAATAATTGTTCCCTATTTTCTTCCTATAAAATAAATAAATTATATATATATATATATATATATATATACTTTTACTCGGGGCAATGTTAGGTTCAAACAACTGATTGTTTCTTTCTCAATCCTGTTTCTGGGCACAAGCGATAAAAAAGCTTCGGTTCGTTACACATTTCCGTTACATCTACCTGTTTTGGTGAAGAAAGCGAAGGAAAAAAAATAAGGAAAAAAAAAAAGGTATAAAGGGGAAAAACAGGTGATTTCCGCAGAAGAAAGATACAAAGAAAAAAATATATATATAACTTAGAGAAAACGAGGAACAGCAACAATAAGAAAAGTAACTGGTCATCCGTCAAGTATCACGAAAGTAAAAACTAAAACGAAAGGTTGTCAGGCGGAACTGATACCTGCTGGGACATTGCTGCAGTTGCTTAAGTTGCAAAAGAACATTCTCATATAAGAACTTGTCTACTTGTTTCAAAAACGTAATAGGAAGAAAATAGGTAAGTCTTTCCCCCCTTTTCGTATCTTTAGGTTCTTGTCTTGTCACTAATACTTTTCCCGCAAGGATGATGGATAGAGTTGAAGAAGTCGTCAGGTCTTCATTCTTTCAGTACAGTTAAAATAGTGTAGTTTCGTACAGAGTGATTACAACTTTGATAGATGGACAATGTCACGAAACCTATAATTTGTTTGATTGTTCCGACTTCTGCCTTATGATACGTGATTAGAAAATGTGTCATATAAAGTATATGAGTAAAGAGATAATTCGTTTTATAAAAAAGTAAAAGTTCGGTAAAAGTTTAGTTTAAAAAAAAGTATATATTATTATTGTTTTTTTTTCTTTTTTCTAATATAACTTAGTCGAGTTTAATAGAAGTAAAAAGATTAATGAGAAATCTAGATTGAACTGTATTTTTTATATAATAAAGTTAGTACAAAATTTCATACAATAAAAAAAAATAAATGAAGTTATTATATTGGAAGTCAAAAAGTAAAAGTTTCTTGAGTATCGCATTGACAGGTGAAACGGATTTTTAATTTGTTTTGTGACAGGAAAGGTTAACTTCAAGGAGAAAAATAGACGAAATAAATCTTGATTGATTTCTGTGTATTTCAACTTATGAAATGTACACAATTAACGCATTTTTATTGTTGAAATGTACAAAAAAAATCGATTTTCTTTCATTGTTAGACGGTAACCGATTAATTATCAATCGATATTTGAAATATACACACGTGAAACTGAAAACATAGCGATATATATAAGCAATTATGGTTAGAAGAATAGGAAAAAGAAGAACTCGTAGTGTGTAGGAGCGCCGGTACCGCACTCTGACGGCAGACCGACTAAGCCCTACGATCAATACATAAGACTCGAGCTGTGCACCAGTTCCATCCACATACACAGAGACAGTTAACGCGTAAGGTTGGCAATGTTGTGTTCAGGGACCTTATATAGTGTTTTCTTACGACACAATTCTAATCTCGATTAATATATGGGAATATTATACAAACTGTGACATCTTGTATATTTAAGGTGACAATACGGTGTTGTCCCCCCTTTATAATGGCTGCTATTTGGATGGTAATCTGGTGCCTTGTCACTATGACGGATCTTACAAAAGGTGAGTGATTTTATTCCCGCGGAATATGCTAATGAGTTAACTTTCGGATGCTCTTTCCGGATGTTCCGTGTTACGTCCGAAAATATGGAAAAAAGCGCAAATTGAAGAAGTTTGTATCGCGTGTTGTTTTTTTTTCGCTTCACTCCTTTCTTTCGCTTTATGTTTTTATGTTGACGTTTGTTAGAAGCACCCGGAGTCATCTCCATAAAGACCACTGGAGGGAGCCCCGTTCTCGTCCATAAACCGTCTTTTGATGACGGTTTTGTGAGAAGACCGCGCAGGACACCTAATAAAATCTATACCTTGTAGTCCGGTGATAAGACTAGAGGCGACAGAACTTCGGTCGTTATTTATGACGATATATTGTCCGTGTCGTAGTTAGCTACTATAAATATAGACCAAGATGATGAGAATGTTATTATTGTTTGCATCTCGCCATGCAATTTCAAAGCATCGAATTGCTATTAATAAGGTAATTTATTGTCTACTTACGAGACGTTCGCGTGACTCGAAAGACTAAACGTTTTCTCAACTTTCGATACAATTGATGTATAAGTAATGTCAACGCCTTGTCTTGTCTTGTTCTCAGTTAAAATACCATTAGTAAGTCATTTCGGGATGTCTGCAGAAAATCCTCCTAGAATCATTTCCTGTGCTAAAGTCTTCATCTTATCCCATAGAGGGCTTACTCCCCTTAATCCTATCTTCATCTCATGCTTTCATTCCGCTTCCAAAAGAGGCCAGTGAATTTCTTTTCCGGACGACAAATGGTCACCAAGTTGTGGCGCTGCCGTTTCACTCAATGACATACACTTGGGAGTTGCTTCGGACTTAGAGTGAGTCAAGCATGCACTTTGCAACATCTGCTTTTCTTACATAACAAATTTCCTTCTTTCTTAAATTTATAACAGTCATTGAACATCCTATACAAATTAATAAACTTTTTTTTATATTATTATTATTATTATACTTTACACGTTCTTAATTAAAGTTAAACTTTTTAAAACTTATATATATATATTTTATTTATTTTAATAATATTAAAAATCTTAAAAATTTACCCTCATTAACAAACGAATAAATTAATTTGATTACCTGTTAAACGTTTTATAAAAATCGCTTAAAAGCTTTCATCCATGAGATGTATCTTACGAAAAACAATTGATTATTGATATAAAAATATGTATCGAAAATAGAAAAAAAATTGTACTATTGTGAATTTTTGGATGGGGTTTGTTTCGAGCTTGTTAAAACTTTCTCTTTGCTTGAGATCAATAAACTTAGCTGCTGTATCGTCAGAAACACCACAAAGTATGTTCGATAGAATCTTGTTAGACAGACCGCTGCGACATCTAGCAGGACTAATTAGAATAAAGAAAGAAGATAAACCAAGTCTTCTGCTATTCATTTCTACTTTGTGGACACCGAAAACAATAGACAGTCTTGTTTGGTTTCTTTTTGTAGCATTATATATAATTGGATTACAATCGCAGTTATGTTTCCTTTTTCAAACTGATTTGATATATACTTTTTTTCCCCCTTAATCAGTATCAGTTGTCGAAAGATCTATACAATTTTCACATTTTTTTTTAAATTATTTAAATATGATAATACTTATTTAACATTAAATTTCATCAGTAATACTTTAAAATGAGATAAATAAGAAATTAAGCAATTAAACCCTTTCGATAATATCGTGTTTGTGAGAAAATTAACAAATTTAAACCATTTTTTACTAGAAAATAAAACGTGTTTTATTTAAAAATTTGATGAAATTATAAGACACGTGAATATGTAAAAGAAATAACAATGAGAAATAAACATATTTTCTGGACATTGTTGTAATTTACAACGAAGATTAATTTAATCTATTTCACTAAAAATTAACACGTGCTTTACTTGAAATTGACGAAATTTTAAGTTATACACGAATGTGTAAAAATGTAACAATGAGAAATAAACATCTTTAGAACATTGTTACACACGACATTGTTACGACAATTTTTATGAATGAGTAATATATAGAGCGTAGTAAATTGACGATTTTTTTCAACACGTGACATGCTTATTTATAGAAATTGAATATATATATATATTTTTTTTTATATTAATTAAATTAGTAACGAACAGTACAGCACGTATTTCGAGCTATAAATCTCATTCATTTTAATGATATAAAATTTATTAAATGTATAATTTCGAAATTTTTAATTAATTAATTCATTAAGCGTATCGAAATTTCCTGTTGGGTGATATTAATAGATTTTTCAGTTATCGACAAAATTTAAAATAACGTATAAAAGGAAGTAATCGGATATTATTAATGGATACTTTGCACAATTCGATAATAGCTTTACGTGACGAAATGAGAGTTAGAAGGGTAATATATATAGCTAGATTGATTCACTTGTTTCTAACAAGCAACGAAAGAAAACAGATTGGATTGAATGAAGTACACGTCTCCGTCTACGAATGACCGATGGCATGCTGTCCCAATGACTGGATTAGCGACTTCGTGCCCATTGTTTGTTCATCTCATCGTTTGTTCCGTACCGTTGTCATCGATTCAGAGGGAGAGAGAGAGTATCCGTTGAGCTAACTTAATGGTGTTACAGCTGAAAGGTATTTCAACAGTAGATTCTGACACAAATGTGTCGTCACCGAGGCCAATCGTTGCTGCAGAAAACAAGAAAGGAAAAAAAAAAAACTATAGCATGCCTTTTTTTTCTATTAGAAATAACCCGTTTAGAAAACTTCGTTAGATAATGGAGTAAAATTTTTTTGCAATTTTTCTTTCTTCTCTTCTTCCACTTTGCTTAAAGTATATCTAAATAGCTAAGAGAGTAATTCAACATTGAATGTATTGAATGCAGATCGTGAACAATACGTTGTTTTTTTTTACTGTTTAACAAAGTGAACAGAATGTTATTTTAACTTTACTGCAAGACGTATATCTTCTCGTTGATTTTGATGTAACTATAAAATTAACTAGATGTATTATTTCCCTACATTTATACATTGATTTAAATTAAGAAACAATTAAAAAAATGCATTAATAAATTCATTAACAATTTAAATTCGAACGGTAATAAATTTGTTAACATTTTACTTAGTGATGTCTTCTTTTAATTAATGTCAAAGAGAAAGAATTCAGTACAACTAATAAGTTGATCATTGGTAGTATACATGTATATATTAATTTAATTTATTTAATTAGAATCTTTAACTTTTCTTAATGAAGTTGTTTGATGCGGAAATTATTTATCATCTTCTTCTTTAGTTACTTTGCCACGCTAAATAGCAAATTTTATAAACACGAAAATTGGTTTGAAAATTATTAATATTATTATTATCATTAAATTTAGATGAATTTAATTATAATATCTGACATTTTTGTATGCATAAAAGTTGAGATTTTTACCAGTTTAGTTATAGTTTCTATCGAAAATTTCTATGAATAAACGTTCATTGGTAATTTTATGTTATCAATCATTGACTATGACATATATCAATATAATTACAATATTGAACAAAATGATTTGCATTATCGAGTAGTTAAACTGTACATTAAACTAAAAATAACAAATTTCCTCGTTGATAATGGTTATTTTATTTTAATGAATGAATGAATATACTTAATACTTTTTTTAAAAAAGAAATATCTATATAAGTTTTATTCGAATAAAATTAAATCGAAAGTATTTTAAATAAATACAAATTAATTACTGATAAATATAGAATGTTCTAAACTATTTTAAAATCCCTTTTCTATACATCAAACAAAACATTCATTACGTTTATATATATATATAGGAAATGTCAAATCAAACAATGGAGAGCTAAAATTTCGATCGTAAAATCAACATTGAAAGTCACAAGGGACAATTTCTCTTACATTAAAATGTAGATTTTTAGAAAATATATTCAATCTAACACAAAATTTATTCTGTTTTATTCATTTTTAACATATTTCTCATTTGTTTATCTCTCGTCTTCAATATCCAATATAATAATATATATATTATATATAATTCTTATGGGCGTAAACTTCATTTGTTGCTACAATGTAATGTTTTAAAAACATATTTATTATTATTATTTTTTTTAGCAGTAACGCCTTTGATTAAATTGCTCAATTCAAAGAACACATGCAGTAACGCTAATGGTTAACACTTCGGACAGCTTGTTTTTCTTTCTGTCACGAAATTTCGACATTCGAATTCCTGACGAACATTTTATGGCTTGTTTTATATATATGGTCACGTACATCGTTTCAGAACTTCTGTTCTATACTCTATCCGAAAAAGTCATTAGTTATCCTAGCTGAAACGTAGCATTTCCTTGTTTCAATTGCTTTTTAAACTTCCTGAAATCATCACTTTTCCTCCTGAGCGGTTCGATGTCTCAGGACTTCTGTCTGTTTGCACAATTATAGCCATCATTCACTTTTTTCCTGACGTGTATAAATTTTCTTTATACAACTTTTTAAAAAGGAAAGAAAAAAATATATATGTATCAGAAAGAAATTTTTATTTAGTAAATTAAAAAAAAAGACATTTTTTTAAGTAAAGAAAGACAGATTTACTTACCAATTGCTAAAAGTAATCTTCACCTTTCATATTACAAACTATCCTTTAAACATTTTGCTCTTTCTACTTCAACTGGAAACGATCTTCTAAAATTGAGAGTTAGGCTGAAAGCAATTTTTATTTTATTTTATTCCTATTCTTTGTAGGCTACTTATTCAATTTTTTTCCCATATTTTATTATGTACTTTATAACTTTACGGCTTTATTATATAATTTTATACTATATTTTTACATATTACATTGCAAGTTTTTTATATTTTTTACATTTATTAAATATTCCAATACAACACTGCATTTTATTGCTATAAATTCATCCCGGATTCTTACAGTTTAAACTGCAATTTTTCGTATGTTTTGCATTTAATATTCTATTATCCACCTTTCTTCCATGTTTAAGTATATAATTATGCAATTTAATTTTTATTTTCCTACACTTTACATACATTTTTTTTCCAGTACACTTCATTTTTTCCTTACACTTCATTTAGTCTCTTTACGGTGCAGATAATTAAAATATGTATCCATTTTTTTTAGAAATTAAATAATAAATATATTAAATCGTTTATTCGTTTGCTTTTTAAGTCAGTTGACCCTATAATTAATTTCCTGTTTCTTTATTCTCGGCTGTGTATCAATCAGAAACTAACTTAATAGAGTAGTAATTAGCTAGTGACCAGAAATTTCCTACTGAGAGAGCGAGGGAAAAAAGGATAGAAATGTGTTTCCTGACAACTCTTTATCAATTAATTTAGAGAAACGTTTACGATTCTTTGATCTGATGAATGAAAAGACAGGGAGCGAGAACATCTTTTGAGAAATGAACGAATCTTTTATACAGTAAACGTGTACAAATGATCTATATTCTGCCTACTTACTTAATTATTCAAAATAATGATGATAATTATTTTATTTTATATTCATTATTATTCTATTATTGTATCATTAATGATAATTTTTTTCGTAATTTGTTAAAGAAGAAACTTGATAGATTCATTAATGATAAGAAGGACAGAGGGGGGAAAAAGACGTAGGTGTTTAGTATAGTTAGAAGGACCTAAGATTTTTTAAAATTTAAATTTTATACAATTTTTTTCGTAATTTATCAATTTTTAATTACGTCTTTTTTTATTATTATTATTAAATTCAGTATTTTTAAANATTTTAAAAATTTATATATATAAATAGAAACTTATAAATGTTAAAGATATATTTATGAATTTTATATAATATAAATAGCAAACATTTTAACTTACTTTATAAAGTTTTTAAGAGTAAGAAATTAGTTTTATTATAGCTAAACGACTTTTTATGCTTTTACTGTTGGCTAATGTACTTTCTAGAATCTTGTAAATCTTTATTTACTTAATTATTTATTTTTGTAGAGGCATTTATATAGTTAACAACTTAGACTTTCTTCTATAGACTCTAAAGGCACTAATGGCTTGTGCGTCAATAAATACCAATTAAGATTCAAAATTAAAAATTTCTATTTTTATATATTATAAAAATTACTTTATTACACGTTTTATTAAAATATTAAATCGTTTAAAATATTTATTAATTTTTAATGAATTTTATAGAGAGAGAGAGAGAGGTTACAAAATTGCATAGAAATCTGCTACTAAAGTGTTTACTATAGACTTAAAATGTAAAATATACATAATTTGGTTAATAAAATATGTAAAAAGTAATATTAAGTAAGTAACTTACATATAAAACTGCTGATTTTTTTTAATAAAATTAAATAAACATAACTCAAAAAACGTGTATAAGGCAATGACAATAGACAAGTATCACCTGCTCCTTTAAGAGAACAATAAAAGTAACAATTTCTCGATAAAATCAAATAGAAAATAAGAAAACAGTATTAAAAAATATACGTGAAATTATTTTAAAATATTAAAAAAAATCAGTGTAAAAAATTTGTGAAAGTAAAATAAAGTTTATACAATTTTTAAAACTTTAAAATATTTATCCTTATATATTTTCCAAAAGGTAGAGATTGTTACTGTTATTGACATTCGTAAATCACAAAGTGAAATTTCTCTATAAATTTTTTTCCTCTTTTTTTTCCTTTTCTTATTTATTCTTTGTACTTTGTTGTCAGATTTTGTTTTAACATTTGAAAAAGAGTGATTGACATTTTGTAAAAGGAAAACAAAACTCGAAATTTGGCAACATTTCGTGCCTCTAGCGACTAGAATAAACAGAAGTACTGCTACTACTACTACTACTAGTAGTAGTAGTTGCAATGATGAAAAATAAAATAAAATAAAAAAAACAGGGATATATGCGAATACATATACAGTATATAGAAATATTTGTATATGTGAGCAACTGAAGATAAATATCGAAATATTCAAAGTATTATCTTGTACATAAATGAATATATCAGTGTTATAAGTTGTTATAAATTTGTTTCAAGTTAAAGTATCAATCTATAATGGCGATTATTGACTAGAAAACTTGTAAATAATTTACTGTACTTTTGTAGTATTAAAACATATTTTTATACAGTTTATTTAGAAGGAAAATAAAATAAAAAGCTGCAAATACTTAATGAAGAGATAAAAATTAAATAACACAATCATATTATTTACTTAACATTAATTTTTTTAAAAATTTATCAGATAAAGTTAATATGATTGTTTTATTTTAAAAAAAATAAATTATTTAAACGTTTAAATAAATTGTAAAATTTCTTAAAATAGAAAGATAAATGTTTACAGATTAAATATATTTTATTGTATTTTGTTTCAGAAGAATGAGTAATTTTTTTTTATTGGTGAAAATAACTAATATTTAATTTTAAAAAAATTAAATAGTTTATTAAGTTTGTGAAAGTAAATTGCCCCATTTGATTGTGGACAGAAAGAATTTAAAAAGAATAAATAATAAGAAAAAAAANAAAAAGAAGAAAACATATACAAAATTAAAAGAAAAATAAAAGTTTAAATGGAAGGTAAAAGAAGATGATTTTGTATTTAAATTCATATAAATGAATGGCATGTTAAGATATTTTTAAAGAATAATACAACACAATTGAAAAGATATAAAGAGAAGAAAGAAAAAAAATAATAATAAAACATGAATGGATTGTCGAAAACATCAGATACATGCTACTAAAGAATGTGATGTGCTAGAGCTTTTTATGAGGAATTTTATGAATAATAAGGAATTTCAATTGCTTGACGGATAGATTTAACTCATAAAAGATCAAAAAAAAGTTATCATTTTTAATCTGAATTCAAATAAATTTTATTATTTAATAATTTAAATACGATTTGCTACTAATTTACATTCAGTAGCTGCATAATTTATTTTTATAAAAGTGTATTAAAAATTCGTTTTAGAAAGATTTTTTCGTATTTAAATCGTATCTTTTGTTATTATTATTATTGTTAAAATAAGAATTTTTTTTCTTCTCTCTTGACACTATCTAACTACCATAATTTAACCTTCTAATATGATTAGAATTATTTTATTATTATTTTTTTTTTCTTCGCTTTTTCTCTACTTTAACAGTTTACTTTCTGCAATGTGGTAAGTTGCTTGCACCATTAAACCTCAATCACTAGTATTGCACTATTAAAGAAGGTTAGGAAGTTTTAGAAAGTAAATTTTGTTGATAATTTTTACATTTACTGTTGCTAAATAAAAGTTTCTAATACGAAATTCTATCGAATAATTTAATATAAAAGTTTTCTCACTTAATTTTCTTCTAATAAATTTACATTTTTAAATTATATTTTCCTTATTGACAGGTTAATTTTTTTTTTAAAAGTAGATTGAATATATAAATTTTAACTTAAAATTCTTTCAATCGATTTCTATAATGAAGTACCCAGAACTTTTGATAGAGCTAGCAGAATTAATTTATTGTCAAGTGTCCATACAGGATGTTGGGCAGCTTCGACCTTCTGTCATGTAATTACCACTATGAATGCAATCGCTGAAATTCCCGAATCTCATTTTTGAATATAAAAATTATCTATCGATTATTTGTAGGAAGAGGAGCTCATTTCTCTTGTATTAAAACGAAATTTTGATTAGATAATTATATTTAAAATTATTTAAAATAATAATAGGAGGATAAAAATTACATTGCGTGCAACAGTTGCGTGTTTATTATTATAAATAAATTGAAATATATATATATATATTTTATATTTATATTATCGTAAAAAGTATTAGAAGTATTTGTGTAAGATGTGAATGTCGATACTGCTTGTGACTTAGGTTATATATCATGTTTTCTTGATCATAATTCAAGTTTGTTGCATGAAATATGGTCAAGCATTGGTACCATATATCTTAAATCTATATGACATATATACCGAGAATTTGGACTTTTTACGATAATTATTTTCTATAAACTGATGCTGAAAAGATTAAAATTTAATAATAAAATAAAATTATACTACGTTTCTTTAATGATTTTACATGTTTAAAGCTAATTAAATTGTAATAAAATAACTTATTTTATTTATTAACAAAGAAGAAAGAAGTCATTGCAAATATGTAAAGTTGTTTTTATAAAAAAAAATTGAGGTGGAAATATATAAGAAGTCAAGAGTTTGATCCTTAAAATCGATATGGAAATTTTGAGAAAAGAAGAAGAATGTAGGTTGAGAGAAACTATAGAAGATCCAATATCCAAAATAATTTTTGTTGTATACAACTTCAGAAAATTACATAAATAAATAGAACATATCAAGAAGGGAAAAAAAATTATGCTATTTTATTTCTTTGCAATATTTATAAACTGTTTGTAGCCATGTTTTCTTGCTTAAAAAAGAAGAAAACATATACAAAATTAAAAGAAAAATAAAAGTTTAAATGGAAGGTAAAAGAAGAAGAAGAAGAAGAAAACGGATCATGTTGAAAATTGAGATGGAAGAAAAAAGAAACGTAACATTGTAAAAATAAAGCTATCATCTTCATATTTAATGCTATTATTATTATTATATAAATCGATCTTCTACAGGAGAGTATTACTTTTTTCATACATTCATTATTGAAAGTTAAGATGAGAAGATATCTGGATCTGCATATTATTTACTTAACA
>NW_019384919.1:62511-64038 GCF_000671375.1 Centruroides sculpturatus | reverse complement strand
AAATATTAATGATTTCATTAACAAAGTTGAATTAAAAAATTTTGCTAATTGAGAATTGTCGTTTGAATTCTGAAGTAAAAGAAAAATGAAGAAAAGAAAAGTTATTTTAGAAGAATGTAAAACGAAAGAAACGATGTTGAAATGTAAAGAAATCGTAAATAAAACGTTGAATTTAATGGAAACAAAAAGCATTAAAATTAAACTAAAGTAAACAGAAGTTAAACATAGTAAAGAAATGTGTTTAAACTTAGTTAATAAAATGATATTTAAACACGATAAAGAAATACCATCGTTAAACATAATTAAATAGTTTAATATATTCATTAGTTAAAAAAAAATATTTTAAGAATCATTTTTAATAAATTAAATCTTAATTTCTATATTGATCTTGGTGTTTCACCAATAGCAGCATCATGTTCTTAGGAAGAAGCTACTGTTATTGATGAAACACGTAGATGATATCACTTAAGATATTCATAGTAATGTTTTTACTGTATCGTAAACTAAAATTTTATAGAAAAATCCTCAAAAATTTCAATAGGCATTAGATCAAAATAGTCATAAATTCTTTTAACCTAAAGGTGAATTTATTACAAAAAATGGGACTTTCTTAAGAACGAATGAGAAACATCGTTATATACTCCAATGTCTCATTATTCTCTAACACTGAAAGCAACCCTAGAGAATCGAATTCAATTTGACGGGCGGTCACGAATCAGTCTGAACAAAATAGCTGTGCACTATCCATGACACGCACGATACGAAATGGTTTCTGAATTTTCTAGATCACGTCGTGCATCTAATAGATATAAAAAAATACAAGAATATACGAATTTCAACTAAATTCTGTGTAGTTATGTGCAAAAAGCTTTCATAACTAAATGCAATTTTAATGATTTTACATGTTTAAAGCTAATTAAATTGTAATAAAATAACTTATTTTATTTATTAACAAAGAAGAAAGAAGTCATTGCAAATATGTAAAGTTGTTTTTATAAAAAAAAATTGAGGTGGAAATATATAAGAAGTCAAGAGTTTGATCCTTAAAATCGATATGGAAATTTTGAGAAAAGAAGAAGAATGTAGGTTGAGAGAAACTATAGAAGATCCAATATCCAAAATAATTTTTGTTGTATACAACTTCAGAAAATTACATAAATAAATAGAACATATCAAGAAGGGAAAAAAAATTATGCTATTTTATTTCTTTGCAATATTTATAAACTGTTTGTAGCCATGTTTTCTTGCTTAAAAAAGAAGAAAACATATACAAAATTAAAAGAAAAATAAAAGTTTAAATGGAAGGTAAAAGAAGAAGAAGAAGAAGAAAACGGATCATGTTGAAAATTGAGATGGAAGAAAAAAGAAACGTAACATTGTAAAAATAAAGCTATCATCTTCATATTTAATGCTATTATTATTATTATATAAATCGATCTTCTACAGGAGAGTATTACTTTTTTCATACATTCATTATTGAAAGTTAAGATGAGAAGATATCTGGATCTGCATATTATTTACTTAACA
>NW_019384919.1:55849-61009 GCF_000671375.1 Centruroides sculpturatus | reverse complement strand
GTTGCTTAATTGTTTAAAAAAAATATATATATATATATATTATATCTATAAAAGCCAACACTCCAGATAATAATTATTATTTTTTTGCATAATTGATTGATTAATCCCCCATTTTTTAATGGCTAATTAACAAAGTAAACGTAATTTTCACTTTTATAATAAAGTTTATCCTTTTTTTTTATTTCTTCCTTCTTTGATTTTTTTAAAATAAAAAATAAAATCTGGAAAAATAAAAATAAAAAAAATATACCTTAAAACTGTTGAATAATTTATTTATTATTTATTTATCTTTCTCGTAACTTCTTACATTCCTCATAAATTTTGTATTTTTATATATAATATAAACGACGTTTTCTCGTGTTAAATTGGCTTAGATTGTTATTTATTCTTAATTTTTCAAGTGTTTAAAGTGTAGAAGTTATCTGGTTTATGTTTTTCAGGTTGTGAAAGAGGAGGGTTAAAAGAATTTTTAGTAAAGACCAACCGAAAATATCGACACGGTTGGGTAATTCAATATCAAACATTCCACTAAAGGTCGAAGTGCATGTAAACTGTGTTGTTAATGACCCTGGTCACTGTACTTTACAGCAAAGTGGCGAACCGAAGGAATATTAATGGCCTCATTAAATACCCTCGGATGGACATAGGAAAGGCGTTGATCTGTCTCATTTGCTGTCACAGTGCACTGACACATTTTCAACATTGTTTTTTTTTTCTTTAATTTTTTTTTTATTTAACTTTAAGAAAACCCCGTGTTTTCTTGCAACAAAGAAATATTATTAAATCAACGTCTAAACTACAAACTTTTAATACGATTAAAACCACGTAAACACGGTTAAATTTTCTTGATTTTTTTTCTACTTTTAGATAGGAAGTAGATGATATCACTTAAGATATTCATAGTAATGNTTATGTACTTTAAAATCATTCGATATGTATTATTATATGCAATATTTTATAACGAAAAAAAAGAGTCATTTTATCGTATAAAAATCCACGCATCTATCCTTATATCAACATAAAAATTATATTTAATTATGTAACGAATCATTAAACATTATATAATAATCTTTCAATTGTATACAAAGGAAAAAATTAAGAAAAATAAGATGAATATTATCGATTTATATTATTAAAAAATCAATTTATTTATCATAAAACAGGAGCATGAAGCGTATACAATTATTCATATTTATGTAGAAACATTTGTATATTATTTAAAGAAAAATTCACATAAATTTTCATAGGAAAAAAAAATATCGTTTCTGGATTAAGTTAAATAGCATCATCTAATATGCAACTCCACATCTTCACATACTTTACTTTTTAGTCTCTTAACGTAGATGGACTTTCCTAGTAGTGACACTTTACTACGAAATCAGTGACAATACTGTGACCTAGCTGGGGGCATTGTTAAATCCAGAAGAAGTGGGGTGAGAGGAAGATGGTATAGATGGAACTGATATCCAGACATCTGGCCTAAAGCAAGTTTAAAATCTAAATTCAACTCCACTGCTTCTATAACCCAAACTATAGAAGAAAATGTTTAGGGGTGACTTACAAACACTTAAAAAAAACCTGTAAAAATAGGGAATAATCAAGTTTAATCCCTTATATTTAAAATATATAATATTTTCTAGATAAATTTACTAAATTTTGCAGCATAGAAACTTACTTTGCTCCCCAGGCGTTAAGAATAAAATTAATTGAAGTTTCTAATACAAACACGTTAAATAGGAAGCTTTGAAAAGATAAAACAAAAAGAACATTTTATCAGATAATTATTTTACAATTGAGAATTTCTAATGATAATTATTACATATGAATATTCTTTAAAGAAACTTTTACTTAAATTAATTGAACGAATGGAATTTTAATGATGGTATCACTCAAATAAGATTTTAAAACTATTTTAATTGTAAATAATTTAACAAAATAAAATTTTCTACCAATAATTATTCATTTATTTTTATTTCTCTGAAGAATAAATTAAAGCAACTTAAATTTGATTGAAGTTATTTCCAGAAAGTTGTGAGTAAATCCTGTCTAAACCTTATCGATTTTATCATTTTAACGGCTATAAAACGAATATTTATAATAGTTTAAAATATATTTTAAGTAAAAAATAGTTTTTTAAATATCTAAATTTACTTAATTTTATTCTTTTTTTTAAGTAATGAAATCTTTTAATTTGAAAGGAAATGTATATTTGTGTATACGTATCTTATATGAAAAGTACTCGACATATGAAAAGTTTAATATTAAAGAAAATAAAATTCTTAAAAGAGAAGTTAGTAAAGTTAAATTAAAGTACGTAAACAAATAAAAAAAAACATTAAAGAGATATATAATAATAAAAAAGGCAGCTAGAGTTTAGAATAAATGCATAAGTTTTGAATAAGAAGTTTAGAAAGATGCTTGCTATATTTATAAAATTTCAAACTGAATAACTTACTCAACAGATTAATTTCATACATGATATGCTATTTATACTAAATTTATTTTACTTCTACTCTCAAAATTATATTAAAATTTCATTTATAAATACATAGAACCAGTATATAATTCAGAATTCTCATCTTTAATTAAGAATATCACATGTAATAAATTTACCTTTAAAACTGTATAAGATTAATGAATATTTTAAACAGAATTTAATAGGAAAAAACAAATTATTATAATTTTAATAAATACTTATAAAAATAATTACAAAATATTCATTAATATATAAATTTATTAATTAATTATTTATATTCTTACGTTAAAGATGATGAAGATGCTTAATTCCTATTCTAAATTATGTTATAATTTTATTTATAAAGATTAACATCTTCAGCATTCTCATCACTTTAAAAGCATATAAAATAATATAATTACACAAAAATAACGAATTAAAAAAAAAATATATATATATATATATATATATACATTTTAACCATCATTAAAAAGAAAATAAAAGAGAGGAATAATTAAAATTTTAATAAATAGTTTCAAAATAAAAATAATTAAAGGATATTCACTAATTTAATAAAAAGGCAAGCGAATAATTATCACAATTATGAATTTTGATATTCTGATTAATTAGTAACAAGCAAGTTGATTTGTATAAAACTGACCTTTGCTTTAATTATTATAATCCACTTTCCATCTTAACGCTACATGGGTATAATGTCAGGAAATTAAATTTGGGAATCGGTCCGACTGTCATCGACACTCTTCCCACATTTCTGAATGTAACTAGGAGTTCTCCTGTTAAATTAACAACGGGGTGTTCATTTAGAAAGCTGTAGAGACCTCCCACTGTTTGTCACTCTGTTGATCATCGCCATGTGTCTTAGTGTGACAAAGATTTAAAGCATCAAGTCTACTTAATAGATTTACACTACATTGCTGTTCACGAGTGGAAACGTTTATTGCTATGATATTAACTAAATTTCACTGAAATCTATAATAAGTTTGCTATATTATAAAATGTCTCGTGCATTACTAACGTCGACGTTTAAAGATTTTCATGCTTAATTTCATTTTAAATCTAACTTTTATAAGGAATTTAAGCTGATAATATGTCATTTTATATAGTAACAAGTGTGAATTTTTTTTAAAAAGGATAATTCGAACGTCGTTACCTTCACTAAATTTTTATGGAGTTAAGAAATAGTTTTTCCTATTGAGCAATAAATTTTTTCTGAATTTTTATGGCATATCATCTGAATGTATAACATTTTTTTTCCTTCTTTTTTTCGAACTATCAGATGTTATAAATTGGAAAAGTGAATTATTACACGCAAATTAAGGGCACAAAATGATTTTTTTCAACCCTCAATTTTGTGTAATAATGAAAAAAATATGTTGAAATTTCATTTATTTTATTGTTACGTAACAATATTAATCGTGAAATTTATCGATTTTTTCGTTCCTCTTATACATTAAAAATGCAATTTTTTCCAAACATGTAAATATTTACTTTAATAATTTATTTTCAGCTACTTTAATCGGTTCATAATATTAAGTTATCATCTTAACATTTTCATTTTCTTCGTGTTAACTGTTAAGCTTACTCAAACAGTGGATCGCGAACCCTCAACACGTTTCATTTTAATTTACGATCTTTTAACGCAATTATAACGTAATACAAAATGAAAATAGCGAGCCAACATAGATCAGATGATTCTCGTGATTTCTTTATGCTTTAATTATATTTAAATTATAAATTATTTGAATGCAAACATTCTATCATCATTATCTCTCTCTATATATATATATCTAGGTGATTCAATGCATAGAATCATTTAAATTTTGTAGCCTATTTACTTTATCTTTCAAAATATTTTACGTTAAGGAAATTATCTGTATATTAAAGCATTTAAAACACAGCTTTAGTTAGCATCGTTTAAGAAATTTATTTTAAGAATAAATTTATTATTGATACAGTTAAACATATTTGAAAAATGGTGACTAAAATCAGCATCTTAATAAGTAATTCTTCATCATTTTAGTTAATTTAAATTTGATCGTACATTATTATTAATCATGTTTACATTCTTCAATCGACTCATTAAAAATCTATTTGCTTAATAATTAAACATGTATCGTTCGTCTTGTATCCTCTAACAAATTACCTATTGTTAATCAAACTTTCAACATTAAAAGAATTTTTCTTTGAATGTTTGTTATCTTTCCTATTAATGAAACGTCAAAAATTGTTAATATTTAATAAGATTTTAATTTATATAAATTAAATTATTTATACATATAATAAAATAAATTATTTTTAAGGAAATTATATAAGGCATTTCCTTCATTAATTGCTAATTTTAATCACGTATATATAAAGAACACCTCTAAACGGCGGACACTTTTGAGGAATCTTTCTTTATAAAATTCATACAAAAGTAATCTCCAAACAACGACAACCTTTGAACAACGGCCATTTTATTTTTATGTTCCCTTTACTATTCTTTATTAAAATTAAAAAGTTAGAATATAAAATAAATAAAACAAGATAAAATGCTATAAAATTTAGTATTTTATTTAATTTTTATAAAAATTTATAAATAAATTATTGTTATCCAATTTTTAAAGCATCCTTTAAAGTTTATATAAGAGCATCTCACCATTAACAGCTATTTTATATCAAATTTTTATATTAAATTAAAAAAA
>NW_019384919.1:50502-55792 GCF_000671375.1 Centruroides sculpturatus | reverse complement strand
TTTTTTAATATAAAAGTTTTTATTGTGATTTTTTTTATTATCGAGTTTAATTTTATTTTCATTTTTTTAAGAAAAATTAATTTACTTTAATACATTGCCTTTATTTATTTTGCTTTTTATTGTTAACATTTGTTTATTGTTAAATATTTACATGAAATTATTATTATTTTTTTTTACCGGAATTTTTTTTAATATTTGCTTCAATTTGTTTACAAACTTGAAAAATGTCAAATACAATTTAAAATTTTATGTGTTTTTCTCTTTAATATAAAAATATTTATAGTTAATAATTGATAAATATGCTTCAAATAAAAAATAAAAAACAATAAACACTTTAATTTAGAAGGAAGAAGATGTTTCGAATTATATTTTCAACCTGTAGATCGCGATCGCTAAACGTTTTCAAAATGCCATATCAAACTATGGAGGTTGGGAAGCTAAATGAGCTTGGGGATAATATCTTTATTTTTTTTAAATTAAAATATATTTTTTCTATACATTTTAATTATTATTTAAATATTTAAACTATAAACAATAAAAATAATTTTATATTATAATTTATTATTCATTTTATTTGCTAAATTATCCACTTGAAAGCTATTAAATTGCAAACTTATAGCTCTAGTTACTGATATGATACTAAAATGTTCCCATTTAAATTATCTTCTCGATTTAGAAATTCGATAAGTTGTTTGAATTTTAGTAATTTGTCATTAAATCATAAATATCATTAAACTAAGATATAATATTTAACCATTATTTACTCTTATACAATAAAATTATATTTAATAAATATGTTAAATTATTAAAATTTATCTTTGTATAATAATTTTTAATTTAATTAATTTATGTCCTTTATTACTATAAAGAATCATAGAATTATAAATTAAATATTACATATTATAGCTTAAAATTGAGAGGGAACAGGTGTGTGTATGTGTATGAATATAAATAAATATAATAAATTTTAGATAAATTAATATAAATTATTTAAAAAATAAATCGATTTTCGTAGTAAATATTTAAAATTAAAATTGATAAATGTAAAAAAAAAGGTGTTTATGCATTATCTTCCAAACTGTAGATCGCGATCGCCTAAAATTAGTAAAATGCTTTAGAAAATTGAAAGGTTGAGAAGTTAAGCAGACAAAGATTATTTAAATTTTAATAATTTATTTTTCTTATAGTTTAAATATATTTTTTAAAATTCTTAAAATTTATGTATTATTATTTATTCATTTATAAATAAATAAAATACTATAAAAATATGAATTTATAATCTATATTTTAACGTTAAAGAATAAAATTGCATATTATTTTAGCAAAAAAAAAATTATAATTAATATTGAAATAAACAAATAAAAATTGATTTTTTTATACAGGTAGTAAATTTTATATTAAACACGTTAAAATCATTTTTAAAAAAATTTTAAGAAAATTTAATAATTAGAAACATGTTGATTTTCTCGACATTTTAAGGTTTTTAGTAATGAAAATAATAAAATAAAAAATATATATCTATACCTAAAACAACAACAAATAAACGAATTAGATTTATTGGAAGTATTTCTTACTACAAATAGTTATTTTTTTAAAAAATATAAGAAAAGAAGAGAGGAAAAAAGACTTCAGTACTTTGAAGAAAATAAATTTTTCTATATTTTTTTTACTTGACTCTTGTCATGCCTTTTTGGAAAGACAAGAAAACCATCTAAAATTCTTTATCTTCTCTTTAAAAAACCAAAAAGATAAATATAAAAATCTCTCCCTTTTAACTTCATAAAGAAGTGATATTGTTAACACGTCTACGTCTTGACATTAGCACAAATAAGAGTGATTAGAATTGAATTTTTATCACTTTCTAAGGTAAATTTAATAAAAAAAAAATATATTTTTTTACATTATAAAGTCGAATAAAGTGGTAAAAACTTCATAGGACAGATGACAAATTCTCCATCGACTTAGAAATCTTTACAATCGATCACAAATAAAATACTTGACAATTGTGGTGTCGTATTAGATCCTCCATCGTATGTCGATCTAGCACCATAACCACAGTAGAACTATCCGTTTTCAAACGTCATTCAATCGAATATATCTGAAAAAATCTAGTTCAAAAATACCATCATAAGATACCTATACTACGTGACATTCTATATACAATACATCAGATAAATGCATCTACTAATTAACTAATAACAGGATATTTACAGTTAATTAGTTAATAAGATTGCTTAAATCCAATAGGGGATGTTCTATAATGTATTTTTTCCCCCTTATTTCCCTCTTATTAAACTAAGTAACGACACCAAGTACTAAGAAGTTATCATTTTGGGGAATTATTCTGTATTAGAATGTTCTGTAAAGTATCCGTCCCCAGCTGGATATTTATCAATTTTCTGTGTAATTAGTGAGGATGAGGCTATTACTTAATGAATGATTCAGTAGTTCTCCATTTGCAGTTCTGATTTGTATAAAAATGAGTTTGGCCATCTGTCAGATAACTTTCCTGTGTTGTAAGAGGATATGTTGTGAAGTTAAAGGACAGGAGACATCTGGTTTATGAAATTTATCCATTTACCTTCTTCTTGATCCTTTAAATCACGTCTGGAATGTGTACTCTTTTTTTTTCAAGAATTCGGGTTTTTCTATCCTGAAAGTTTAATTTATCGAAAGTCCATCTTTGATATAAGTTAAATTAATTAATTTTTAAGTGAATTTTCTCGCTTTTTGTACCTTTAAAAGTCCATTTAATCTGTTACACGTCAAGCAATAAAATTTAACAAAGCTTAACTTTAATAAAATGTAGAATGAAGAGAATAGTCATAAGAGAATGCAATAACTCTTTTCAGTAGTAAAGACTAACATCCAATGCAACAAATGCTACGAAATCAGGATGTTAGAGACCAGAAGCAACGATTCTAGTTCAAGTTTAGATTATAGATTGGGCATTTCTAGCACAAAACTGAGTCGGCTATAATTGCTTTTCCAATAAAGTCAGTCGTTAGACAAAGAAAGATTGACGTACGACCTAGTCAGCTTTTCAAACCCCCCCTTCGTATTCACTTCTTCCTGCGGCAGTGTCTGATTATTGTCAGTTGGATACACTTACTTCGCCTGCTGGCTGTCGGCTGGCTACACAGGAAATGAGGCTAACAGATGGGATATGTCGTTAGTAAAGAGTGATTTTTTCCAATTCTCTTTTACACTTCCCACTGTATCGTATATTCTATTGGTATTTCGTTTGTAAACCTGTTTTCTCCTTTTTTTTAACTGCTTAGCTGCATCATTTTATTTACATTTCTACCTGAATTTACAGCCTTAAACTTCCTCCATTGTTTTCTATTATATAACATTATAACAGATACATCCATTCACTTATCAGAAGGGGAAAATATACTTTTTGTTTAGTACCGACGTTAAAAGTTTATACAGTTTAATGGAATTTTTGCCTTCATTATAGTTGCTAATTTTCAATCCTAAACTTAGATCATGGATACGAATTATTAAATAGGTCATAAAATTCGTTTTTTTTTTTCGCCCTACAGTTCTTTCAAAAGTTCGTTAATTAATGAGAGTATCCCAGTTGTATGAATATTTTATACTTAATGATGGAATGATATCGAACTTTATAGATAATAAGGATGTTAAAAACAATATTGTAACTAATTTTTAAGGTATTAACCTTGTGTAGGAAGCGTATAATTTACTATATTAAAATCCATAACTCATTCCGTGTTGATGCTATCAGTTGGAGAAATCAGAGATGTTGGAGATGAGAATAATTGAACAGATGTACGAAAATGCCAGAATTGGGAGGAGTGATGACTTCACTAGCGGCTCGTTGACAGTGACGTCATTAGAATAGTATGCATTGTCAAGAAAGTGGCTGTCTCCAGAGACATTGTTACAGAATTCACGATATCAGAAGTTATCTGCCTTGCGTGTATCATTCTTACTGCAAGCAATCATTAGAGAGACACAAATAGTAGATCCTATGGGAAATGATAGTTCTATGATAGGAATTTATTTCCCATATTCTACTTTATCTATTGTTAAATTATACAAACAACAAATTTACGTAACCCCTATGTTAATATCTTACGAACTAATATATAATAATTGAATTTTTAAATATTAAAGTAAATTAAACAAATTTATAATAAATTAATGAAATTTTATTAATTGAAAGTGGAGATTTATATATTTAAATTAAAGAAATTTCAAAGTTTATTAATGGAGAGGGGAGAGTATTTAAGATATTCAAAAAGAGAACAGAGACTTAAAGATAAATAAATCAAACATTATAAGTCATTAGATTTATCCATAAAAGTAATTTTATGAACTATAGTTCCTACATATAATTATCAATAATAAATTACATATAAAAAAGGGTATTTAATGAATAAAGGGTATAAAAGGATGTTCAAAAAACTCACGTAGACTTAAATATAAATAACATTATAAGTCATTACGTTTATCCAGAAAAATAATTCTCCTATTGACAGTGATACCTGAATAAAGTTCATACATATAATTATTTAAATTATTTATAAAGAAGGAGTACTCATGAATAAAAGGTACACATGGGTATTTAAGGAGAGTACAGGAACTTAAATAAAAATTAAAAGTAATTAAATTTATCTGCAAAAGTAATTTTATGAACTGATGACCCTCTTTACAGTAATATCCGAATATACTTCCTATATAGAATTAATTAAATTATGTATAAAGAAGGGGTAAAAAAAACTTAAATTCTCCTTAAAAATAAATTTAGAAAGATCTTAGAAACAATTTTCATTTCGTTTAAACAGAAGAAATAAACAACCGTGAAAACATTTTCAAAGAAATCGTTTCTTAGCAGAAGTAAAAGAGTTGAAGCAATGAAAGCTTTCACATATCACAGCAAAGTTTATCCATTAGATAACTTGTTAAAACTTTTAATACATCTCTAAAAAATTCTATTTCTCTTAATATTTTTTCATGTTTACTTTTATAAGTTATCACCTCACCATTCACTTACAAAAAGGGGAGGAAAAAAGAAACTTTTACTAACGCTACTTCAGTTTAAACTTTAGAAAATTTTTATAAATCATAAAAACACAAATATAACATTAACAGAAAATTCAAATTAAATATATGCATTTACTTTATATATATATAGGCTATATAAAAAAAAAACATAATAAAAAATTATATTTTATATTATAATTCTCTATACTTTTATGTAATTCAGGCTATTTTAGGACAAAAAAAAGTAATTTTTTTATTATATGTTTAAATTGATTTA
>NW_019384919.1:33019-49812 GCF_000671375.1 Centruroides sculpturatus | reverse complement strand
TATAATATAATCGTAGTAATATTTCAAGTTATGCAGAGAATTCAACACGTTATTAATTTAATTACGAGTAATTATAATTTTCAAAAATTGTACTTTGAAGTTTACTTGGTTATTTTATAGAAAAATAAAAAAGAAGTCATTTATTCAATTATTTTTATCTTTGTAATTTGCTTTAAATTTAAAATATTATAAACAAAATTAACGTCTTGAATAAAATTTTTACATAAAATTTTACTTATGTAAAATTGCTGTATTTTTAATTACTGTGTGTGTGTATTTTTTTTTAATAATTAGCAAGTTCATACTTGTATGTGTATGTATATACACATACTTGTACATTTATTATATATTCTACTTCTTTATATGTATATACACATAGGCTATACAAACCTTTACAGGTTACTATTAACATATAAAATCACTCATCTACAGATGTACATGAGTAATTTTATATTATATTTTACATGTTAATTATACATTTAGTTGTGTAGTTAAGCTTTTGTTTCTCCTTTCAGCTATACACACACGTTCAGTACTGTACAGTACATATTATATATACATACTTAATATAATATACAGTATATGTATGTGTAATTTGTATCATAGTTTCTTATATACGTATAAGTACGTATAAGTATGTACTGTACTGTACGTTATATGCATATGACGAATATTATATACACTGATACTAATACAGTATATTGAACAAACTATATGATTAATTATACTATAAAATAATTTAGTGAATTAATTATAGTGTTAATTGGTGAAGAGGTGTACCCTATTGCCAAAGGCTTACTGTATTTTTGGATTGTATCAATACTTATTTTACATTATATACACTACTGCGACATATTTACAGTTTAGGGCCTTACTCTACGAGGTTACAACTTAGGGCCTCTTAGCTTTTAAATTATTATATAGTGAAGAATGGCCTCATAACTTATGTTCGCAAGTCTAATTTTGCCTTGTATGTAGGCTACATACAAAATATTTTTTTGTAAAATTTATATACTAAATATATGTAGTCTATAATTACATACGAATAATATATATTATTCACGTATAAAAATGTGTATTTTACATCATTATAACGTAGTTAAATTATACATAATGGAGCATTTATCATAAAGATATTTAAAAAATATTTTTATATAACATTTTTTACAATTATAAGGTTATAAAAATAAATATATTCTTTTAAAATACATTGCATTTTATATATTTTAAAGCCAATTAATTTACTTATTCTTTCGTCGAATTGTTAGTAAAGTGGACGTGAAAAGAAAGAAGCGTTGTTCAATTTGTAGTGTGGTTATTTTCTGATTTTCTCTTCTATGTTTAGAGGTACGATTAGTTAGAGAAAACAGCGATTGTTTCTTGCAACTTATTGTTTTGTAGAAAGCATTGGAAAACTCAGCACAGCAACGAATTTGCCAGTTTTGGACTACATCCAGAGATTCTGGCTTTAACCATTTCTTCTTTTTTTTTTTTACTACTTTTTCCCATACCATAGTATTACTTCTAGTAAAAGAGTAGAAAAGAAAAAGAAAGCAAGAGTTAAAAGAAAGCAAAAGAAAAGTAAAAATAAAACTATTTTACTCGCTTTATAAATTTTTGTATCTTGAAGGAGGGAGAGAAGAGAGAAAGAGAAAAAAAAAAAAAGAAAGTAAAGAAAATTCTTCAGTTGTTTAGTTTCGGTCGTCTTTGTTGTAGTNCTCTGTTTTAACGAATTATTCAAGAATGTTGACCTAATTTCAGAGTTGAAGGCATTATACATAAGCCCTCGGGTTCGAATTCATAACTAAATAAGCATTTTAAAGTAGTTTTAATTAAATTTAATGCTGTATTCTTCTTGATTGTGTATTAATAAGACAACCATTTCGTTTCAGATTGACAGATGAGCCCGAATTTCCTAAATAAATCTATTTCATTTCTAAATTTAAAATATACAGTTGCACCCTTTTATAATGAATATTTAATAGAATATAAAATAATTTATACTTAAATATTTTTAACAAAGTTCCTTGTTAAATATTTTTTTTATTGTTATTGTAAATTACTCTTAACTTTGAAGTTTTTGAATTATTTTTCATTGTAATATTCTATATTGGAATATTTTTTTAAACAATTTTTCTTCAATTTTATATTTATTGCTAAATTCCTTACTGTGGAATTTATCATCAGAAACTTTCTTGATGGTTTATTCATTTAATGGTTTTATTACGGAAATATTCTTCGATGAATTATGTTTTGTTTCTTAAAATCTACAAATAAATATTATAAAAAATAATTTATTTAGAAAATATAACATTAAAATTTTACACAAATAACAAAATCTATTCATATTATATATTTAAAAAAAATGATTTTTTAGCACGTCTTTCGTATGTCAATATATTTTCACTTAATATAACAAATAACCATTTTTCTATCCAGAATTTTGTGAAGAGGATTTAAGAAAAGGATAGAATGTTATAGGATTTCTTGTAAATCCAAAGATGCTAACTCCTTTTTATCCATCTGAAAAGATGTAGTTTCTGACAGAATGGTGCCATAGATCGTTGATAAAAATAGAAATGAACAAAATAATCGAAAAATTTTCTATATATATATATATATAAAATTGATTTTATAAAGTATACAGCAATAATATTTATCTAGTATCCTAAGCAAACTAAAGTAGAAACATTCAAGATATTAAAACAGAAAATGAAAATTTGATTTTAAAGACAAAGGAAGAGAAAAGTATATATATAAATGTGCAAAAAGTAGTATTGAAAACCAATTCAAAAGCATTAGAAACAAATATAAATTCGGGATTTAAAGAAAAGAAAATAAAAAATAAAAAAGATTCTTTTTAGCAAACACTTTCAATCCGACGATCCAAGACGAAGCAGAAATGGTTTTCAAGTCGTTGCAAAGTTAAAGTTAAATCAACGGTTTTGGAAAAATACAAGAAAGAAAGAAAAAAAAAAGGGAGGAGGATAGTTAACGATCGAACTGTCCCTAGCACGTGGTGATGTCACTAGTATTAAATTTTTCTGATTCTTCATCCTGGATGCTGGATAAAATTCGAAAAGTTTCAACTTAGTTTTCTTCAAGAAAGTAAGACATTTATTTATGCCATCACTCTTATAAAGAAAGAACAAAACTTAAACTTATAACTTTCCAATATTTTAACAAATATAACAACAATTTTTCGCTGGAAAATTCACGTTTTTTTTATATAGAAAATAAATAATTTTAAATTACTTTTTTTCCCCTTCTTCTTAAACAGTTTCTTGATAGTTATATTCAATCAAAATTTTCTTTCAAACTTTAGATTGTTTCAGTTTATTTTCTTACAAATCTGTTCTTAGGTAAGCCAAATTCTATTATTTTTCAAGTTGAAACATTAAGAAGTAGCAGATGGACTTCTCGACATTGTCTTCATTAATCCGAATGTCCTACTTTTAGAGGATTACTACTTGAATAGTATTGATAGATTGCTAACAATAGCTACAGAAATAATCAAATACATACATCGAGTAAGTCATAAAATATCCTAATTTCGTATTTTAGATTGAAACCGTGTTTAATTTAAAATTTAGAAATTTTTATTATCGATTTTATTGCTTTAACTATAAATTATCTATTACTGATATTATTATACACTAACTCTTTAATGTGGCTTTAATCTGTGGGGTGTGCCTCCCTAGGGGGATGTATAAAGGGGGATACGCAGGAGGGGGTGAGGTTTGCAATTACTTTCTCATAGACAGAATTCTAATTTGAGAAAGAATAGGATGCATAAACATTGAATATATTTTCAGAGGGGGTATGAAGGTCAAAAAGTTAAGAATTAATGCTTTATGGATGAACAAAGAATGCTGATCTAGTTTTGGAGTTGAAGAAATTATAAATATGCTCTCTGATTCAAATCTTATGCTTAAATAATTCAAATTAAATTAGTTTTAACTTTCATGCCATATTCTTGTTACGTTTTTAGAGGACGTATGAGGTTAAGAAAGGTTAAGAATCCATGCTTTAGGGGGTGAACGAAAAATATCGATCTGGTTTCAGACTTAGAATTACATGTAAGCTGTCGGCTTAGAGTCTATGATTAAATAAACATCTTAAAATGGTTTTAATTAATGCTGTTTTCTTGTTCTTGTGTACATTTTTTCTTTTAGTAAAACAGGGGGAAAGAATATTTAAAGAATGAATGAACAAAGATATTATTACAGTTTCAGAATTTAAAGGTCAAACGTAAGCTCCGGGTTCGAATACATGATTAAGTAAGCAAATGAAAATAATTTTAATTAACGTTTAAGTTATCCTTTTCTTCCATTTTCGAAGAATTTTAAAGGCAAGAAGATTAATAATCTCTGTTTTAACGAATTATTCAAGAATGTTGACCTAATTTCAGAGTTGAAGGCATTATACATAAGCCCTCGGGTTCGAATTCATAACTAAATAAGCATTTTAAAGTAGTTTTAATTAAATTTAATGCTGTATTCTTCTTGATTGTGTATTAATAAGACAACCATTTCGTTTCAGATTGACAGATGAGCCCGAATTTCCTAAATAAATCTATTTCATTTCTAAATTTAAAATATACAGTTGCACCCTTTTATAATGAATATTTAATAGAATATAAAATAATTTATACTTAAATATTTTTAACAAAGTTCCTTGTTAAATATTTTTTTTATTGTTATTGTAAATTACTCTTAACTTTGAAGTTTTTGAATTATTTTTCATTGTAATATTCTATATTGGAATATTTTTTTAAACAATTTTTCTTCAATTTTATATTTATTGCTAAATTCCTTACTGTGGAATTTATCATCAGAAACTTTCTTGATGGTTTATTCATTTAATGGTTTTATTACGGAAATATTCTTCGATGAATTATGTTTTGTTTCTTAAAATCTACAAATAAATATTATAAAAAATAATTTATTTAGAAAATATAACATTAAAATTTTACACAAATAACAAAATCTATTCATATTATATATTTAAAAAAAATGATTTTTTAGCACGTCTTTCGTATGTCAATATATTTTCACTTAATATAACAAATAACCATTTTTCTATCCAGAATTTTGTGAAGAGGATTTAAGAAAAGGATAGAATGTTATAGGATTTCTTGTAAATCCAAAGATGCTAACTCCTTTTTATCCATCTGAAAAGATGTAGTTTCTGACAGAATGGTGCCATAGATCGTTGATAAAAATAGAAATGAACAAAATAATCGAAAAATTTTCTATATATATATATATATAAAATTGATTTTATAAAGTATACAGCAATAATATTTATCTAGTATCCTAAGCAAACTAAAGTAGAAACATTCAAGATATTAAAACAGAAAATGAAAATTTGATTTTAAAGACAAAGGAAGAGAAAAGTATATATATAAATGTGCAAAAAGTAGTATTGAAAACCAATTCAAAAGCATTAGAAACAAATATAANTATATATATATATATATATACTATATATATATATATATATATATATATATATATATATGAGTAAGAAGAAGGGGTGGAAGAATTTTTACGATTCTTCCATCCCCTTTCTTTTTTTTGGAGTATTGCTTCTTGATCCTATTTAACGCCCATTCTGTGCTTGTTGTTTGAAAAGTATGATGGAAAGTCAAGTTTACTGAATTACCTTTAGTTTCCTGAAGCAAAAAACATTTGAAAACAAAAAGGTTAAAAAGCAATTTATACAGAAAAGAAATCAATATTTGTCAAATGTACTAAAGTAATTTATATTTCATTTTCAAAATTATTATTTCCTCCCTTTAATATCATTTATTTATGTATGACTTAAATCCATTTTCTAATTTTTTTTTCTTCTGTAATAAAATATTCTGTACTGTCCTAAAATCAAAATGAATATTACTTACTTCATACTTACTAATTATTTACATTTAATTTTTATTTTTATACATATATATATGTCTTTAATTTATTCCCTATCTGCAGTCCTAGCTAGAGGGTACGTCCCTGCATTTTATCAATTTAAAAAAAATTTACAACAGTTTTGAAGGAAAACGTCTTTAAAATTCACCCTCTTCAGATGGATATACGTAAGATAAATAGACTACAGATTTGGGCCCCATGCAACGAAGGGCCTCTCTACATTCTCGAAAAAGTAAATGTATATTATCTATTATTATTTGATAGAAAAAGGGCCTCTTGTACGTTACAACTTAAGATCACATCTAAATCGTGTCCTATTTTATTCATATTAGACTGAATATTTGGAATTGCTTCAAACAAACATGTATATAGAAAATTTATATAGGCTTATTCGTTTTCAAAATACCAATTTTGGGCCATCTCTCCTAAACAGATCAATATGATATGACTCATCTTCCATTAACACGAAAACAGATTTGGAACTGTATGCACCACATGGCCTTCTAACTTCATTCAAGAACTTAAATTATCCATTATTTCAATAATAAACATGATAAATGAATTGTGTAGATAAAGATGAGATGATTTAAGTTAATTAGATGCATCTTTTAATTCGAAAATATTTTAAAAATTAATTAAAATTATATGTTAAAAAACTTAAACTAAAATCAACTCTTCTCATTGAGTTCTTTTTTTACTACTTTCATGTTTTTGCTATAAAATAATGAAATTTTGACTAAAATTTCAGCATATAATTAAGCTCGAAATTAACGAGCTACAATTTTTAATCATATTTTTAATTTATTTAATTTAAATATATGCTCTCCATCTCAAAATAATAGTGTCTTGCCCCTGTACATTATACTTTTCCTGATAACAACCGAGTCATGCCGGTCATCTAGTATATAGCTTTGTTCTAGGCAAAATTTTCGAATTAAAAATCACGTAACTCCTGTCTAGACTAGTAGTTCCTAAATAGTTAAACGGGATATCCTACCATAAGCTTTCCCTATTTGGTCTCGACTTTCATCTATCTAACACCGTTCTCGAGATTAAGGAAAAACAGACAGACAGACGGACAACAGAGGAAATTTATAGGTCTACAATTTTTTTCAAATTGCCGCCGAATTGAAAGAAACTTTCAAACTTTATGGAGACACAAGATTTAAAAAAAAATCAAATTTTAATGCATTTATTCAATTAGTATTAAGTAGAAAGTAACAAGATATGAATTAAATTTAGCGGCTTTATTAAATTCCTTTATTTTAATAAACATTGTTAAGATATAAAGTAAATAAAGAACATTATAAAATTTATATTCTGACCTATAAAACATATTAATTAATTAATTAATTAATTAATTTAAGCATAAAACATTAAATTATATTTCATAAATGCTTCTATATTTTAAGATTCATATATATTTATAAATTGAATGTAAATTTTTCTGATAAAGAATTTTATCACTTAACTGTATATTTTTTGCTCAAAATTAAAGGGAAAAAATTGTATTTTTCGAACTTATAAATATTAAACAAGTCTAGTTACTTTTAAGTGTTTCATCTAATGTTATTTCATGTAAAAAAAAACTTCTAGATGAAGTTAAAAAAGAATTTTTATCGAACGTCTTAAGCTTCTTTTTCGTGATATCCTATCTAGAAGAAAGAATTTTGGAGTTGTTAATAAGTTTCGTTGTTTGCTATACGTGTAGAAGAAAATAAAATTTCTGGCCCAACAAATTGCTAAACTTAATACTTTTTTTCTATCGAAATTTGAATTATTTCTTTAATTTATAAGATAATTTATATCATAAATACAATGTTTATTTATTTATTTTTGTTTTTTTTTGCAGATAAATATAGTTTAAAGTATAAAGCTGTTAAATGAACGTTTACAATATAATTAAATTAATTTTATATACAAAAATATAAGAGATAAATCCACAAAAATAATATAATTTCTTTAAAAATACTATTAATATTAATTATAATTATCAATTTAAAAAAAATTTACAACAGTTTTGAAGGAAAACGTCTTTAAAATTCACCTTCTTCAGATGGATATACGTAAGATAAATAGACTACAGATTTGGGCCCCATGCAACGAAGGGCCTCTCTACATTCTCGAAAAAGTAAATGTATATTATCTATTATTATTTGATAGAAAAAGGGCCTCTTGTACGTTACAACTTAAGATCACATCTAAATCGTGTCCTATTTTATTCATATTAGACTGAATATTTGGAATTGCTTCAAACAAACATGTATATAGAAAATTTATATAGGCTTATTCGTTTTCAAAATACCAATTTTGGGCCATCTCTCCTAAACAGATCAATATGATATGACTCATCTTCCATTAACACGAAAACAGATTTGGAACTGTATGCACCACATGGCCTTCTAACTTCATTCAAGAACTTAAATTATCCATTATTTCAATAATAAACATGATAAATGAATTGTGTAGATAAAGATGAGATGATTTAAGTTAATTAGATGCATCTTTTAATTCGAAAATATTTTAAAAATTAATTAAAATTATATGTTAAAAAACTTAAACTAAAATCAACTCTTCTCATTGAGTTCTTTTTTTACTACTTTCATGTTTTTGCTATAAAATAATGAAATTTTGACTAAAATTTCAGCATATAATTAAGCTCGAAATTAACGAGCTACAATTTTTAATCATATTTTTAATTTATTTAATTTAAATATATGCTCTCCATCTCAAAATAATAGTGTCTTGCCCCTGTACATTATACTTTTCCTGATAACAACCGAGTCATGCCGGTCATCTAGTATATAGCTTTGTTCTAGGCAAAATTTTCGAATTAAAAATCACGTAACTCCTGTCTAGACTAGTAGTTCCTAAATAGTTAAACGGGATATCCTACCATAAGCTTTCCCTATTTGGTCTCGACTTTCATCTATCTAACACCGTTCTCGAGATTAAGGAAAAACAGACAGACAGACGGACAACAGAGGAAATTTATAGGTCTACAATTTTTTTCAAATTGCCGCCGAATTGAAAGAAACTTTCAAACTTTATGGAGACACAAGATTTAAAAAAAAATCAAATTTTAATGCATTTATTCAATTAGTATTAAGTAGAAAGTAACAAGATATGAATTAAATTTAGCGGCTTTATTAAATTCCTTTATTTTAATAAACATTGTTAAGATATAAAGTAAATAAAGAACATTATAAAATTTATATTCTGACCTATAAAACATATTAATTAATTAATTAATTAATTAATTTAAGCATAAAACATTAAATTATATTTCATAAATGCTTCTATATTTTAAGATTCAATTACAATGAATAGCATGATGTTTCTTCCAGCATATCCCTCATGTTAATCATTGACACAGCATTATGCATGATAATAAAATATATATGACTTTTATTTAAAGAATATGAGATTAAAGAGTAGAAAATGAATTTATTTTTAGGTACAATTTTAACTTCATGCTCTCATTTCAAAACATTTTCAATGGCAGAGATTTGAAGCTTTGAAAATTATAAACAATCGAATTTTTTAATGGTTAAAATAAAAACAAATAAATAAATTCAGATCCATTATAAATGATTTAATTCTATAATAATGAATTCTACTTGCTAGACTTTGTTTATTTGGGAGGATAGAGTAGAGCTACTGTTGTTAAATTAAGTAATAAATACATGTAAAAAGTATGCAAACCCACTGAAACAGGGAAAAATCCCTAATGCCTTAATAAAAATTTGATTTGATTTGACAATTAATATAATAAAAAATACATATTTTAATAGATTATTAAATAAAACGTAATAAACTTTTACATAAATGTTTTATATTATAAGTTTCCATCATAAAGATTATCTTGGAAGGATGATGAGAACAGCAGCATCACTTCATTCACAATTCAATTATGCAAATTTAATGATAGTTATAACAAAATTAACAGTGAATAATAATAAAATATCAAGAAATTATTAAATTTAAACATACATAAATTAATGTTTAAAATAATTTAAATTTAAATTTTATAAATTTCTAAAGAGTTTTTCTTGTTTATATGAAGTTTAATTTAGTTGTTTTTTTTTTCCTTTTGTCTTGGATAAGTTTGATGGATTTTCGAATTGGTTTAATCATAATTGATTCAAACTTACTTATTTGGTGCATCTGTAGTAAACATGTTTAACACACCGTCTCTTATATTGACGTTATGTTAGAGTGGTTACAAGTGGAAGAATCTGTTCAGTTCGTTTGCTAAAAGGGAGTCAGATAAAGGAATGATAAATAGAATATATAGATTTTTCTTGTTTATAATGTTTATTACTTAATTACATAATTATTATGAAATTATCTCATGAAAATGTAAAGTAATTTGCTTTTAATTTCTAAATGCATTTCTAAATTAATGTGAATAAGTTCAGAAAATTGTTTATGTATATATGTATATATACAGAATTTTCTATCAGAATTTAATATTTTTAATTGACTTTTTTTTTTATAAATTATAAAATTTAAATGAATTTTAACATGTTACTTAAATAGAAAGATTTAATTGAAGATGCTTTTATTAAATTTAAAAATTAAAAATAGAAATAGTTTCCTACTTTGACATTTATTTTTAATATATTCATTACTGGGTTTTTAAAGGAGTGTTTCAATATAATTAATATAATTTAGTGAATTTTATGGGTTTGTTTTTAAAAGTTTATTAAACTGCGAATAAGTATAAATTCATTTTATTTTTTAATTTAATTAATTTTTTTAAATATTTTATATTTCCAGAAGGAATTTTTTATACTTTATATAATGAAACAACAAAATTTACTGAGTATAAACAATTCATTCTTACTTTTATTCGAGTCTAATATTATAAAAATAAATTTTCTTTTTAGTATTGGTCAGTTCATTTCAGTAACACAAAAGATTTTTCCATTCCATTAGGCATTCCATCTGTACTCTGTGATGACCAATATTGGCAAAGTCCACCACTATCAAGAAACTTTCACACCATTATTGTCTTTCTTTCGAATTTTCTAAGAAACTATACGATGTATTGGTTCCTATATTCTCTTTTCACTTAATAAATTTCACTTTATTGTAAACTCTTACACTTGTAACTTATAGAGAAGTTACTTGATGAAAATCGTCGAAGATGTAGCAACTGGTACGTTATTAAACTGCTATACAAATCAGTTTAATGTTTAATATAATCATGAATTGAAATTTGTCTTACAAACATTAGTTCAAACGATAGTGATATCTAAATCGGTTCGATAGTTTAAACCTTAGCAACGTTTTAATGATGTATCACCGATAAATGCTGACGATACACGTGTTCTATAGGATTTACTATAACTACTAAATATTCAGTAATACAGAACACGTTCTATAGATTGCACCAGATCATTCCATTGTCAACAATATGGTTTAGATTCAGTCCCACTTAAAACTGTTACAAGTGACTGCACGTGTTTGATATTAGTTTATACTAATTACATAAGCTGTATCGTATACGTTTTGTGCTAAAAATATAGAAATTATACCGTTTATTAAGTAAAATCAGTATAATTTTTTGTTAAAACAGAAGATATCCTCTTGAAAAAAGTAGCACAAATGAAGCAGAGTTAGTTAAATATAATCATTCTAATCAATTTAATCACATTTTACGTTTCGCTTCTGAAGAAAATCATTATAATTGGATTACATTGTGAAAAATCTTTCACTCGAAAAATTATTTGTGTTTAAATCAACAGTTCTTATATATTTGAAGATATTTTCTTTACGTAATGAAATTGGATAGAGTTTAAAATAAATGAATCACTTGGATAAAAGATTTAAAAATACTCAAGCTCTTGCTCTTCCTTTGCGCATTATATACGATGCAGAAAACTTCATTGATTACATTGTTTATACATCAAAGGATAAAGGTGTAAAATAAGAAAAAAAGAAAAGAAAAATGTATATGTGCTGTTTACGAAAAGTAAGAAAATCAGTGAATTGAACTGTTACTAAAATGGCAATCTAGCATCACTAATTCTTTCATTTTTTTTTTCTTAAATATGAATTTTCTTTAGTAAGAATCATTAAATTTCGTTTATGTTCTAGAATTCTTAACGAGATTCAGTAACTGGATCGCTTTGTTTGCAAAAGTTAAAGCGTAGCGATGTTGTAATACGTTATGGATATCAGTTGATAATGTAAAAAGATGGCTAGAGATATTGATCATTTGATTCTTTCAACTGCTTGGTTGAACTATCTCGTCTCTCTCTTCTCTCAATGAAAAATTTATATTCTAAACTTAGAATTTTTCCTATAGTTTAGTTTAGTGAATGGACAGAAGACAATTCGTGTATCGATTAAATTGGTTCTACTGAATCTTCAAGCTTTACATCAGATCGAAAAATCTATGAATTTAAGAAAAAAAATTTTATATATATAACTTATAAGAGTTTTTCTTGTTTATATGAAGTTTAATTTAGTTGTTTTTTTTTCCTTTTGTCTTGGATAAGTTTGATGGATTTTCGAATTGGTTTAATCATAATTGATTCAAACTTACTTATTTGGTGCATCTGTAGTAAACATGTTTAACACACCGTCTCTTATATTGACGTTATGTTAGAGTGGTTACAAGTGGAAGAATCTGTTCAGTTCGTTTGCTAAAAGGGAGTCAGATAAAGGAATGATAAATAGAATATATAGATTTTTCTTGTTTATAATGTTTATTACTTAATTACATAATTATTATGAAATTATCTCATGAAAATGTAAAGTAATTTGCTTTTAATTTCTAAATGCATTTCTAAATTAATGTGAATAAGTTCAGAAAATTGTTTATGTATATATGNTTGAATCTGAAATCCGAGACATCAGTATACAACGAACAAAATTACGTATCGAATGCTAATTAAAAAAATAATATTAAAATTCCCAAGAGAATCTAGCGATAATAACTAGTATATATATATATATATATATACTATATATATATATATATATATATATATAAGAAGTGATATAGACCATACGTTATAAACGCAACAAACATGTCCTAAACCACAATCAAATTCTTGATGGTAACAGCTGTCGTTAATACTTTTACCCCTTTTTTCCCCTATGAAAGAAGTAGAGCATTTGTGCAGAAGTTTCAGTACGAGTCAATCCATACATGTTATGACAGATGGAAGAGATAACACTGTGAAAGAAGCAGTAGCTGCAGGCAAGAAAAGAGCACGCAATGCTTTCAGTAAATGTAGATTTGATACCAGATATATAAAATTATAATAAAATAAGTGAGCAATATTTATCAAAGAAATGGCCTAATTATGTTACTCTCTTCATATTTCTTACCTGATAACAATCGTGTGATGATTTCATTAAATATACCATTCATCTATATTATACTTGTACTTTTTTTAACGTTAATAATCCACATTTTTCTGTATTAATTATTGTAAATATAATAGTTTATGCGTATTAAATTTAATGTAAATTAATGAAAGTTACATTCTAGAATCATTTTACATACGTTCTTATTTATTTTAACTCTTTAGACTTAATTTAAATTAATAAGTATGGGTATTTTATGAAAACAGTGTAACATCTAGTGTGAAATATCATATTAAATTTAAAACTACAGAAAATATAATTGTATAATTAATTTGTAACGTTAGATTTATTGTAAATTATATAAATTACAAGAGTTTACGTTGTATTAAGATTCTGTTGAATTAATATTAATTTCAGGAAATGTATCTTTTACAATTATTTAACTGCAATAAATTTATAAAGCAGACTTTTAAAACACGTTTTTATACAATTTCTATTCGTTTTCTTATCCAAGATATTGAAGTAAGAAGTACAAACACCGATATAACGTGTTCTTAAATGGCTCTATTCACTCATAAAGCATCAATGAATAGTCTACTCGTAAGCGAATATTTCCATAAATATCAAATATAGAACTATTCATTATCTATGAATTCTTGAATGTTAAGATTTTCAAATAAAAATGGTATTAAAAGTCACATTTCTATATTCTTACTGTTTTGGATATTCAGTTTAACATCACACTCGATATAGTGCCAATTTCTGAGACAAAGGAGCAAGGTAGATGAAAGATGAGACCAGATACGGAAACTGTAGGAGCAGGAAACACTGATTAACTATATACGAACTTCTGATACAAACCGGAAGTCACGTTATATCAGTTCAAATATTTTCCTTGAAATGAATTAGATGACTGGCACGAATCAATTGTTAAAGGAAAAGTATGATGTACAGGGGCAAGCCACTACTAATTTGGGGTAGAGAGCATATATTTCAAATTAAATAAATTACAAATTGCAGCCCGGCATTGTGACGGTGTTACAATAAATAATTACTCGTTAAATATTATAAAAATAAATCTTTGTTTTTTTATTTATCAGTAGCGTAACCATGGATAAGGCTGGAAGTGCGGGTCCTTCTTATCTTTATAAATAAATAAATGAAAAAAATAAGTACAGGAAAACGATTTGAACATGACAAAGCACTTATATACAGTACACGTATATACAATAACTAGGAATTTACTCTTTACAGTACTAGTGGCTACATTCATAATGGTACAAGGGTAAAGGTTATACTTACGTTACTGTGTATTAAAGCCAAAAATGGTCATCTCTATGGCCATTTCTGATGTTTATCGGTGGCTATAACTGTTAAAAATGGGTATTTTGTGAAATTTTTTTTTAATAACCATTATGCTGTTATAACCTCTGTAATATTACACAATATAAAAACCGATTGAAAACGTAATTTAATTGTAACTGGGGGGATAGAATTTCAAGTTAATGGGATAAAACATGTTTAAAGTGGTCAAAAGTGATGATTTGACACTACATCAAAGCAATTAGATTTTAAAGAAATTGCTTAATTACAATATTTTTTAACGATAGAAAATTGTAATTTATAAACTAACCCTTCTTCCTTACTTTCAAATGCGTAGTAAATTAACATTCTTCGATCATCTACTTACTTACATTGAATCTGAAATCCGAGACATCAGTATACAACGAACAAAATTACGTATCGAATGCTAATTAAAAAAATAATATTAAAATTCCCAAGAGAATCTAGCGATAATAACTAGTATATATATATATATATATATACTATATATATATATATATATATATAGTATATATATATATATATATATACTATATATATATATATATATATATAGTATATATATATATATATATATACTATATATATATATATATATATATAGTATATATATATATATATATATACTATATATATATATATATATATATAGTATATATATATATATATATATACTATATATATATATATATATATATAGTATATATATATATATATATATACTATATATATATATATATATATATAGTATATATATATATATATATATACTATATATATATATATATATATATAGTTAAAGTCAATAAAATAAATAAGGAAATATATAAATGGCTAGCCTAGAGTTTGCAATAAATAAGTTTATACAGTCAGAAGAAAGATGATAAACACTGTCATGTAAGTGACTGTGTTTTTTTTCCATACAAATATTGGCCCACTTACTTTTTTAAAACTGTTTTGTGATTGTAAAATGTTTAAATTCGGTTTCTAGTTATTAGAGAACGTTGCTCTCTGCAGTATGCCAAAAATGCTTGTTAAATAGGATAATACGTAAATTGACTGTTTTGACCTTCTGAAGTAATTTACAGATTTCTGGGTTTGAATGTGATTTTTCATATAATCGTTAACTCATTTGTAATATTTAACATGAGTAGTGAAAAATATATCAAATAGAAAGAAATTCTGATCTAATTCTTTTACAAATTTACTTAATAGAATTATTTATAGTACTGTTTTAGGTATTTATTGTGTTTATTTCTGTTGTTTTGCTATACAAGCATACCAATAAATTATATACTGCTTTCAAATTAACTGTTTAATAATACAAAATATTAACAAAACGTAATTTTTAAATGCTCAGTTTAGTGCTTTAAAATGACTATGTCAGTCTTCAATTGAAGACTGTGTCAGTCTTCAATTGTCACTTGTGTCAGTCTTCAATTGAAGACTGACACAGTCATTTTAAAATTTGTCAGTTTATGATCTTTATTTTTCTACGAATTAAGTTTGTCTTGTTGATATTCTCAGTGGAGCTGTCTGTTTTTAGCTAGTTTTATTTCTAATAGTATTTATAAAGTATGTAAAAGTCTTTTGACCATGCACTGTATATTCATAATGTTATTCTACAAATACCTAAGCAATAATCTACTTGCTAGATTTAAAGGTTAAATCCGTGAATTACCAAAACTAGTCATGAGGTGATGTTCATTCTCTAAACTTTGGAAGAAATTTTGGCAATAACAAATTTCAGAAAATGATATAAAACTCCTACTTCCCGAAATTTTGAAGATTTCACGATTGGCCTACAGAACGGTTATAATGGCATAGATNATATATATATATATATATATGTATGAAAAAAAGATATTATAACGTATAAATAACATATTAAACTTCAGTTAAGAGGGCCTTTATTACAGTGTTTCAAATCCACAATTCAGCAAAAGAAGCTCAGTTCAGAGTACAAGTAAGCTCTGTAATGGCTGAGAAAACCCTTGAAAGAGCATCTCGACCGCATGCGATCGACAGAAACTGATGACTAATGCAGCGTCATTTTTACACTTTCTCCTTCTTCAATTCACCAATCCTTTGAGATTTAAGGGACTTGGCTTCTACCAACCATTTCGTACAGTCAAAGTATGCAAACCGTGGTCGAAAGGAAAGAAGAATGGGGAAAAATCTAAGGAAAATCGTGATCCGGAT
>NW_019384919.1:26668-30363 GCF_000671375.1 Centruroides sculpturatus | reverse complement strand
ATATATATATATATATATATGTATGAAAAAAAGATATTATAACGTATAAATAACATATTAAACTTCAGTTAAGAGGGCCTTTATTACAGTGTTTCAAATCCACAATTCAGCAAAAGAAGCTCAGTTCAGAGTACAAGTAAGCTCTGTAATGGCTGAGAAAACCCTTGAAAGAGCATCTCGACCGCATGCGATCGACAGAAACTGATGACTAATGCAGCGTCATTTTTACACTTTCTCCTTCTTCAATTCACCAATCCTTTGAGATTTAAGGGACTTGGCTTCTACCAACCATTTCGTACAGTCAAAGTATGCAAACCGTGGTCGAAAGGAAAGAAGAATGGGGAAAAATCTAAGGAAAAAAAAATATATATATATATATATATGAGTAAGAAGAAGGGGTGGAAGAATTTTTACGATTCTTCCATCCCCTTTCTTTTTTTTGGAGTATTGCTTCTTGATCCTATTTAACGCCCATTCTGTGCTTGTTGTTTGAAAAGTATGATGGAAAGTCAAGTTTACTGAATTACCTTTAGTTTCCTGAAGCAAAAAACATTTGAAAACAAAAAGGTTAAAAAGCAATTTATACAGAAAAGAAATCAATATTTGTCAAATGTACTAAAGTAATTTATATTTCATTTTCAAAATTATTATTTCCTCCCTTTAATATCATTTATTTATGTATGACTTAAATCCATTTTCTAATTTTTTTTTCTTCTGTAATAAAATATTCTGTACTGTCCTAAAATCAAAATGAATATTACTTACTTCATACTTACTAATTATTTACATTTAATTTTTATTTTTATACATATATATATGTCTTTAATTTATTCCCTATCTGCAGTCCTAGCTAGAGGGTACGTCCCTGCATGTAGCAATAATTAAATAAATAAATAAATTAGGAAAAAATTACATATATTAATTAATCAATTCACGTTTCCTGAATCTAATTACAATTAATCATATTACTAACATCAATATAATTAATTATAATTAAATTCGCATTAATAATTAATTCGATAGTTAAATAAAATTTTATACAGTTTAATGATAAAAATTTCTTTAAAAAAATACAGAGTAATTATATATTATACATGTTAACATAATGAGAAAATTAGAAAATTGGAAAACACTTGAGTGTAAACCATCTTAACAAGATTTTTCCTCCTTTATCTTTTATTGAGGATCAATCTTGTCAGCTTAAAGCAATCCTCGAAGAGTGCCCAAATTGTTTCCAAATACTCATTAACCTAATAGGCACGTATTTAAAAAATTGCCAAACTTGTATCATTTCTTTACATTCGACTGGAACTTATGTTTACATGTCACTTACATCCCATGCTTGTTTCTAATGTAATGAATATAATAGGAAGGTTTGACGTGATTAAGGTTTTTCAGGGAACCTGCAGTGCGTGTCATGCTTCTTGAGAATGTTTGATTAATTACTCTTATTCTGATGCAGGCACGTAGACTTTGTTTAGTATAAACACACACATTCATCATACTCAAAAATCGAAGAGAAACTATCTAGCTATTATGTATAAAATTATGATTATTATAATCAAAATAAGCACAGTTTGAAGTATATATATATACACATAATAATTTTTAATTATTAATTAATTAATTAATTAATTAATTAATTTAAGCAACTCATAAAGAGACTTAACTCTTAGAATCTAGTTTACCTTTTTTTTCTAATTATTTCTTTAGTTTCTTTTGATTATAAAAAAAAATAAATTTTAGAAACTTAAGTTAATTATAAATTATAACATTTAATGAGTAACAAAATAAGAATGATTTATTATCACATAGAATATATTTCTCTGCATCGTTAAGAGTTATGAATTAATCTATAGATTGAAATGTAAACTCTATTTATTTAATTAATTTGTACCATTAATGATCTGTGATTAAAGAGTTGAAAGATTTCGAATATTTGAAGGATTAATTAATCTGTAACATTATGAATTACATTACTTTTATAAAGCTTTACTTAAGTTTATACACGAATGTATAACGTAATTAAATGTTCAATTTTGTTAAGTTCTAAATTAACAACTAAATATAATCAACCTACTTCACGTCTAAATGATAATTGTCATATTGAAATTCATAGAAATTAATAATTTTCTTCTTAAAATTCTTTATTATTATTATTAATTTTTTAAATATTATACAAGATAATTCTTAAAAATTAAGCTTAATAATAATTTTTTAATATAATAAAATTCACTAAAATCTCTAGAAAAGTATTGTTAAATTCCTTACAAAATTATAGAATTATTTGCTTATTATAAATTATTTAATTTTATTATTTATTAAGAATTTAAATTANAATTAATTAATTAATTTTATTAAAAAAATAATATTCACCTATGTGACAATGATAAATCTTTAAATACATTTTTAAAGCAGTTATAAGTATTTAAATAGAGGAAGAAGAAAGATAGTAATGATGATCATTAATCCTCAATAGTCTATATATTAACTTTCTCTTATCTTATCATTTTCTATAATTCATAATTTTTCATTTCACCATTTTAATAAGATAAAAAGGATTTTAATCACTAATAAACCATCTCAAACTGACGTTAATGGCTTACTTTAATTACAATTCTTATATATATATTTAATAAAATTATATTTGAATATTTATAAAAGTAAATGTTTATTATTAATATTCATAAATAGTATAGTATATAATTAGAAATTAAATATTTACAGAATAATGTACAATATTTACGTGATTTAAATCGTAATTTTTGTAATGGAATTTTAAAATAATTAAAAGTAATATTGAGAAATTTAATTAATTAAATTGCTTTAAAATTTATGAAAATAAATGAAGAAAATTTTATGTATTTCTTCTCTTTTAGTAAGTTTAAAGTTAAATTTTATAATAAAATAAAGAGTAGTTAAAAAATATGTTAACTATTTGTTGTATACTCAAATTTAATTTATGATTCGTATTCAAAAAAATCATACAAAATGTAACGGTTAAATAACTTTCGGGCCACCCTATATCAATTATACATAGTTTATATATGTTATTGCATTCCTATAACATTATTAAGCATTCTTTTAAATAATTAAATGCTAAAATAATCATAGAGTTCGAGTGTAACTAATAAATCTCTCATCATTGTTAACAGTAAATAGATACAAAACCCAGTAAACACTCCAAATAAATATTAAGAAAGAAATCCCTATACTATCTAATGAAAGGCTAGAAATAAAAATATATTTACTTTAGGATATGAACCGAAACCCATGATCTAACAACAGATATACTAACAAGCTACATCTTGAGATTCTCTCAATCTTCTCTTGTTATTAAACTATTTAATTATATTTTTAAAAATAATTAAGTATATTTGAGTAACTTATTAACGAATAAGTATCTCTTCAGTCATAAAATTTAAAATAAATTATTCGTGGAAAGAAAAAATTAAGTTCTTGAAGCAAAAAGGATGAATGTCTTCCAGTAGGATGAATGGTCAATGCATTCGCATGAATTCGATAGACGTTTGGTTTCTACTCAGGAAGAAACATGTTTTTTTCTTTTTCCTTTGTCTTCATCGTGGATTTTTCTTTCTAACAGACAATATAACCCTATTTTAGGTTCCACATTATTATTATTATTATTATTATTATTATTCAATATATATCCAAAAGTAGCAGGTAAAGTAACC
>NW_019384919.1:14345-24300 GCF_000671375.1 Centruroides sculpturatus | reverse complement strand
GGAAAGTAGTGCTTATAAAACAGCATGGTTTTATATTTCATAAGCACTACTTTCCTACTTTTTTTATATATATTTCCTTCATATTCTAGAGAGCAAAAAGTTCAGGTTTCTAGATAAAATACACGTTTTTAAATAATTTACAGATTGAATTTTATATTCCTTTAAATTGTGTTAAGTTATGAAATATATTTGATTCTATTCTTAAGATTTTTTTCCCTCTCCCTCCATCAAAGATCCTCTCTACAATTATATAATATTAAATCTGTTCTGAAAGAGAATAATATAGGTATATTTTAAATTATTTTTTTTTGAAGAGTTGGATATATCAAAAGTCTATATTATTGTAAGAATAAGTTGGAAAAACAAGATAAATCTAGTCGATTTGAAATGTTTTCATTACATCAGCACAAAACTTAGCTGAATCTGAAAAACGTTTAAGCATATCTCTATCCAGCAGAAAATTGTTTTTGATCGATAAGGATGGGTCTGTGTGTGAAGAGAACCGAAAGCTCAGATCTACGAATCTACTTCTACTCGGTTTTTACCTTAGAAAATCCTTATTTTTGTAGATTTTCAACTACATCGCTTAGAATTTTCATGTTTTATACAAAGATTTAAACGTCTTAATAATTGTTTACGTCAGAAAAAAATATATATATTTTTTCCACATTATAAATCTATAATTTAGATATAAACAAATCAAATTATGTTTTTATAATCAATCATTTAGTAGAATATTTACAATTTTGATGTGTAGATAAATGAGACATATTTTAATTTTATTCTACAACTAAGACAACATTTATTTAGAGAAACTTTTAAATTATGTTAATATTAAAACATTCTAGACATTAATTTATTATATTTCTAATTATAAATTACACTAAATCTTATCTAGGAGAGTAATTTTAATGGAGCGACGAAGCTGTTTTATTATTAAAATTACTTTATCAAATGGATGTTAAAATAAAGAATTTAATTCTGTAAACGTAATAAATATAGAAATGTTCATTTTAATATAAAAATTAAAAAGAAATTACATGTTATTCGATAGATATTTTAAAATTTAAGTAATATACCTTTACTTTCTCCATTAAATTCTTGGAATTAAAAGAAAAAATTTTTTATTAATCTAAGAATAAACAAAAAGTATATTATCCTCTATAAATATTTAATAAATTAAATTTTATTTATTTCTTTATTTTTATTAAATATTTGTATAAGATATTTGCTTCTGTGTAGCAAAAATCACAATGACAACTTCTATCTTTCAGACCGTTGCTAAGCAATTTTCAGCATCTTTCAAATGTAACCACTCTAGAAATTTAGCTAAAGCTATCAGAATACTGTACTTCAGTGTAATCTCTTAATCGGATTTTAAGATATTTAACAATTTCAATATATCTGAAAACTCCTCTCATTCAGTAGCTGGATAGAAAATAAAATTGCATATAATTTTTTTCTTCTTAAATTTTATACATAGATAAGTAAGATATGATGATTGTTTATATGATAAATTTAATATCCAAATTAAAAGTTAAAGTTTATAAACATGGGAAGCTGTTTAATAAATGAAAATCAATCATTATCGACTAACATCGATTAATACTTAGAAGCTATTAAAAGATTACTAAAATTTAATCGAGCACAGATTAATGCAGTACAGAATGTCACGATCTTCATCAATTAGAGATTAACAAGAGAATGGGCGGTACTCTCAACTACTCCTTCTTTCTGTCTGATCAAATTCTCAAGAGGCATAGCAAACATTCTAGTGAATGATGTGTCTCAATTTCTAAGCTCATCGTTCGATAGAACTCCACCCATCACGGAACATAACCTGTTCCGAAGACCGATATTACATAATGACTAGTGTATATTTTTGATATAGATTTATTATAAGAACCCCCCTACAGAGAACACAAATCTATAAGAAGCGAGTCATGTAGAATGGTAGAAGTAAGAAAAACAGCTATTCAACGTCGTTATTCAGTTACTATATTCGTACAGACAGATAAATTCCTGTAAAGCAATAAAATTTTTTAAGTCTAATAGCTGAACTGTCATAAAAATGACGAAAGTTTCTCGTTGTACAGGAACTAAGTCTTTTGTTGGTCTTGTTATGTCTGTAGATCTTTCTGTAGCTGTAGACAAAGTATACTGTCGGAATTTTATGTTATGTTTCTATGTCTGATGTGAAAAACGAAACGTTTTTCTCGTGTTCGGGAATAGAACATGAGTGTTTTCTTCATAGTTTTGTAGCCACGATTCAGTTTTACAAATACAAATATAGATTCACGTTCCCTTCTCTTATAAAATATTATATTCTTGGATACGTTCTATATACACTTTGCACTTATTTTATTGAACTGATAGATTTTCTTTACCTTTTCTTTAATAAAATATGTAACTNAAATTTAAGTAATATACCTTTACTTTCTCCATTAAATTCTTGGAATTAAAAGAAAAAATTTTTTATTAATCTAAGAATAAACAAAAAGTATATTATCCTCTATAAATATTTAATAAATTAAATTTTATTTATTTCTTTATTTTTATTAAATATTTGTATAAGATATTTGCTTCTGTGTAGCAAAAATCACAATGACAACTTCTATCTTTCAGACCGTTGCTAAGCAATTTTCAGCATCTTTCAAATGTAACCACTCTAGAAATTTAGCTAAAGCTATCAGAATACTGTACTTCAGTGTAATCTCTTAATCGGATTTTAAGATATTTAACAATTTCAATATATCTGAAAACTCCTCTCATTCAGTAGCTGGATAGAAAATAAAATTGCATATAATTTTTTTCTTCTTAAATTTTATACATAGATAAGTAAGATATGATGATTGTTTATATGATAAATTTAATATCCAAATTAAAAGTTAAAGTTTATAAACATGGGAAGCTGTTTAATAAATGAAAATCAATCATTATCGACTAACATCGATTAATACTTAGAAGCTATTAAAAGATTACTAAAATTTAATCGAGCACAGATTAATGCAGTACAGAATGTCACGATCTTCATCAATTAGAGATTAACAAGAGAATGGGCGGTACTCTCAACTACTCCTTCTTTCTGTCTGATCAAATTCTCAAGAGGCATAGCAAACATTCTAGTGAATGATGTGTCTCAATTTCTAAGCTCATCGTTCGATAGAACTCCACCCATCACGGAACATAACCTGTTCCGAAGACCGATATTACATAATGACTAGTGTATATTTTTGATATAGATTTATTATAAGAACCCCCCTACAGAAAACACAAATCTATAAGAAGCGAGTCATGTAGAATGGTAGAAGTAAGAAAAACGGCTATTCAACGTCGTTATTCAGTTACTATATTCGTACAGACAGATAAATTCCTGTAAAGCAATAAAATTTTTTAAGTCTAATAGCTGAACTGTCATAAAAATGACGAAAGTTTCTCGTTGTACAGGAACTAAGTCTTTTGTTGGTCTTGTTATGTCTGTAGATCTTTCTGTAGCTGTAGACAAAGTATACTGTCGGAATTTTATGTTATGTTTCTATGTCTGATGTGAAAAACGAAACGTTTTTCTCGTGTTCGGGAATAGAACATGAGTGTTTTCTTCATAGTTTTGTAGCCACGATTCAGTTTTACAAATACAAATATAGATTCACGTTCCCTTCTCTTATAAAATATTATATTCTTGGATACGTTCTATATACACTTTGCACTTATTTTATTGAACTGATAGATTTTCTTTACCTTTTCTTTAATAAAATATGTAACTAAATTATTGATTTTTTTTCTTTATAAAAATATTCATGACCTTTATTATTTTATGAGAACATCGCGCGTATGGATTTTTTTTTCATATAAAATTAAAAATTAATAATAACTTAACAGTTTTACAAGTTTATAAATTTTTAAAAAATAAAGTAAACTTTATAAAAAAAATTAAATTTTATACGTAAAATTCACATTACATAAATAAACTCTTATTTTGTATGTAAATTTTACTATTATACATAATAATATTTACTGTAATTACACGGTTTTATCTTCCTTATTGTTTGAATACGTTTATTTATCAATTAATATATTAAAAATTTAGCTATATATATATAAAATACTAGTAAAATTAATGTAAATAAACGTCATAAATTTATGAAAATATATAAAATTTACATTAAAAAATAAGGGAAAAATATGTTTAAATAGTGATGAAGTGGCTATTATCATTTTTCTTGTGTAATAAATATAAGAAAAATTGTTTAAGATAAAAGAAAAATATAAAGAATTTCCCTTATTAAAGTTATTGTATGGTAGAGATAGTTGTTGCAGGGTACTTAAAGTAGAAATGCTCCAAACTCATAAATCACAAAGAGTACCTGTTTACGATGTTACTGGTATAGAAGTTAACATTTCGTATCCTCATTTAGTGGCACTTGCAATAATTTTAACCATTATCTATCCTCAATACAGCCTTTAAACAAGATAACCTCCTGAAATATTATATAAAAGTACTACTTCCCACTATATATCAAATCTCCTTTATCATCATCATTATTATTAATCTAATTAATACATAATTATAGCATATAACTTCTACAATGTTTAATATACGTAATTAAATTATTAATAATCGCATCAGTGCTACTACATTAACAAACTGAACACTCGTGAGAGCTAACTATACTCAACTAATTATAATGATGTATAAATAACTTAGTAAACTAGTTAATGATTATTAACATTCATAAACGTTATAAATGTGTTAATAAGTATATTTTCTATGAAATATATTATAAATTTAGAAGATGAAGGAGGGGACTGTATANAAAGAGATTTTTAACTTATTTATCGTGTTTGATTTTATTAAATGATGTTTAAATATATATTATACTTGTTTTTAATTAAGTTTTTAAGAATCGGATAAACAGACTAACGCTTGATGTGTCGAGTTTATTTGAGCGAATGCTTTAGTTTCGTTAAATGACGATAGATGGCAGAAATATACAGTTTCATATAGTTTCATATAGGAAACTATATGAAACTGTATCATATATATTGTTTATTTTAATATAAACAAAGGAGAAAAAGGTAGAGAGGATTCGGTGGTTCTAATTTAAATTTAAGAATTTTGAGAAAAATATTTTAAAAATAATAAATATATTAGTACTATGAGGTACTGTATATAGACTAAGTTCTCTAAATTGTTTGAGTTTCTATTTTTTCTGGCAGTAAAAATGGAGTCAAATTCATAATTTCTCATTGGTTTGGTTTAACTTCTTTCAATTTTTCGTCTCTCACCCAGAAATCTTAAGTGTTTAATTTATGCCCAACCAATGGCAATTTTAGTTTTCCTGAGGCCCCAAAACCCTAGCCAAATAGGAACTTATGAGGCTATTTTTATCAGAGTTTATAAGCGTACGTAAGGCGATGTTAAATATTATATGAGTCTATGATCCCATCTAATAATTAGATCAAGACTGAATATCGATTAGCGTATCAGGATGGCCTAAAAGTCAATCAATCGACATATATCATATTTTATGCTAAAGCTGGGTTTCCACACGAGCATTTTGCCACGCGATGTAAACGCTTTTGGCACTACTCACGCACAACCTGAAAAAAAGAGCATCTAAAATGCGTGATTTACGTGCAGGATACGCTGGTGCAGGATATACTTTTCCATTTCGCGAATTAATCAGCAACGCGTAAACGTCATTAGACAGTTCGACGTCATTTCCTACAACACGGCTCGGTGGATGGACGCAACTGTATCAACTTCGCAATTTATTTGAAATTTTTGATAAAAGGGATGGAAAGTATAAAGATGAAAAACGATAGAAAATAATAAATTGGCGTTTTGTTTTTTTCACGTAGAACAAGTATGTCGCTAAGATAAGTGCGTCATCCTCGTTATCCATCTTTGATTTATTCTCTTTTCTTTCCGCCAGATAGCTTACGAATGAAGCGTAGTAGATATCAATGGTGGAAGTCACGTGATTATACACTAAATCGCTCGTGCAGATACCCAGCTTAAAATCAGTTTGCAAGAGGTGCATATTATTATGGAAAAGAATGGATCATGAATATAAAATAAAACTGTTCCAAATCTTAATAAATACTGTATATATATATATATATATTCTTTTCTTATATATACAGTATGTATTTACAAATATAGTATTTTCAGTAGTAGATAGTGACAGAATGAAAATGGAATATATATATATTTTTTTGGAAATATTCATCCCGTTGTGATTGTCAAGTAGACAGACAGACAGTGTTGGATTTGTATAGAAAAGTCAGTTTCATTCGCAGTCATACTCAATTCGAAAAAGCTCTCTTCATCAGGTAGGCGTCGATATCTAGGAGTGAAAAGATTGACGGTGAAAGTGGATCGAATTCTCTCTCCCTCTCACTTTCTCTCTCTTTTCCTTCCTTCTTGAATGTTCTATCTATATCATCTGTAACGTATCAACCCAACTAGATCACTGATAGACTTTAGATTTGAATATATCTAGTTCATGTGCGTTATTTTACAACTTAGTCAGATTGTAGTATATTTTTTTTTCCTGTTCTTATTTCTTAGATTACATATATATATATATCTTCAGGTTTCTAGATAAAATACACGTTTTTAAATAATTTACAGATTGAATTTTATATTCCTTTAAATTGTGTTAAGTTATGAAATATATTTGATTCTATTCTTAAGATTTTTTTCCCTCTCCCTCCATCAAAGATCCTCTCTACAATTATATAATATTAAATCTGTTCTGAAAGAGAATAATATAGATATATTTTAAATTATTTTTTTTTGAAGAGTTGGATATATCAAAAGTCTATATTATTGTAAGAATAAGTTGGAAAAACAAGATAAATCTAGTCGATTTGAAATGTTTTCATTACATCAGCACAAAACTTAGCTGAATCTGAAAAACGTTTAAGCATATCTCTATCCAGCAGAAAATTGTTTTTGATCGATAAGGATGGGTCTGTGTGTGAAGAGAACCGAAAGCTCAGATCTACGAATCTACTTCTACTCGGTTTTTACCTTAGAAAATCCTTATTTTTGTAGATTTTCAACTACATCGCTTAGAATTTTCATGTTTTATACAAAGATTTAAACGTCTTAATAATTGTTTACGTCAGAAAAAAATATATATATTTTTTCCACATTATAAATCTATAATTTAGATATAAACAAATCAAATTATGTTTTTATAATCAATCATTTAGTAGAATATTTACAATTTTGATGTGTAGATAAATGAGACATATTTTAATTTTATTCTACAACTAAGACAACATTTATTTAGAGAAACTTTTAAATTATGTTAATATTAAAACATTCTAGACATTAATTTATTATATTTCTAATTATAAATTACACTAAATCTTATCTAGGAGAGTAATTTTAATGGAGCGACGAAGCTGTTTTATTATTAAAATTACTTTATCAAATGGATGTTAAAATAAAGAATTTAATTCTGTAAACGTAATAAATATAGAAATGTTCATTTTAATATAAAAATTAAAAAGAAATTACATGTTATTCGATAGATATTTTAAAATTTAAGTAATATACCTTTACTTTCTCCATTAAATTCTTGGAATTAAAAGAAAAAATTTTTTATTAATCTAAGAATAAACAAAAAGTATATTATCCTCTATAAATATTTAATAAATTAAATTTTATTTATTTCTTTATTTTTATTAAATATTTGTATAAGATATTTGCTTCTGTGTAGCAAAAATCACAATGACAACTTCTATCTTTCAGACCGTTGCTAAGCAATTTTCAGCATCTTTCAAATGTAACCACTCTAGAAATTTAGCTAAAGCTATCAGAATACTGTACTTCAGTGTAATCTCTTAATCGGATTTTAAGATATTTAACAATTTCAATATATCTGAAAACTCCTCTCATTCAGTAGCTGGATAGAAAATAAAATTGCATATAATTTTTTTCTTCTTAAATTTTATACATAGATAAGTAAGATATGATGATTGTTTATATGATAAATTTAATATCCAAATTAAAAGTTAAAGTTTATAAACATGGGAAGCTGTTTAATAAATGAAAATTAATCATTATCGACTAACATCGATTAATACTTAGAAGCTATTAAAAGATTACTAAAATTTAATCGAGCACAGATTAATGCAGTACAGAATGTCACGATCTTCATCAATTAGAGATTAACAAGAGAATGGGCGGTACTCTCAACTACTCCTTCTTTCTGTCTGATCAAATTCTCAAGAGGCATAGCAAACATTCTAGTGAATGATGTGTCTCAATTTCTAAGCTCATCGTTCGATAGAACTCCACCCATCACGGAACATAACCTGTTCCGAAGACCGATATTACATAATGACTAGTGTATATTTTTGATATAGATTTATTATAAGAACCCCCCTACAGAGAACACAAATCTATAAGAAGCGAGTCATGTAGAATGGTAGAAGTAAGAAAAACAGCTATTCAACGTCGTTATTCAGTTACTATATTCGTACAGACAGATAAATTCCTGTAAAGCAATAAAATTTTTTAAGTCTAATAGCTGAACTGTCATAAAAATGACGAAAGTTTCTCGTTGTACAGGAACTAAGTCTTTTGTTGGTCTTGTTATGTCTGTAGATCTTTCTGTAGCTGTAGACAAAGTATACTGTCGGAATTTTATGTTATGTTTCTATGTCTGATGTGAAAAACGAAACGTTTTTCTCGTGTTCGGGAATAGAACATGAGTGTTTTCTTCATAGTTTTGTAGCCACGATTCAGTTTTACAAATACAAATATAGATTCACGTTCCCTTCTCTTATAAAATATTATATTCTTGGATACGTTCTATATACACTTTGCACTTATTTTATTGAACTGATAGATTTTCTTTACCTTTTCTTTAATAAAATATGTAACTAAATTATTGATTTTTTTTCTTTATAAAAATATTCATGACCTTTATTATTTTATGAGAACATCGCGCGTATGGATTTTTTTTCATATAAAATTAAAAATTAATAATAACTTAACAGTTTTACAAGTTTATAAATTTTTAAAAAATAAAGTAAACTTTATAAAAAAAATTAAATTTTATACGTAAAATTCACATTACATAAATAAACTCTTATTTTGTATGTAAATTTTACTATTATACATAATAATATTTACTGTAATTACACGGTTTTATCTTCCTTATTGTTTGAATACGTTTATTTATCAATTAATATATTAAAAATTTAGCTATATATATATAAAATACTAGTAAAATTAATGTAAATAAACGTCATAAATTTATGAAAATATATAAAATTTACATTAAAAAATAAGGGAAAAATATGTTTAAATAGTGATGAAGTGGCTATTATCATTTTTCTTGTGTAATAAATATAAGAAAAATTGTTTAAGATAAAAGAAAAATATAAAGAATTTCCCTTATTAAAGTTATTGTATGGTAGAGATAGTTGTTGCAGGGTACTTAAAGTAGAAATGCTCCAAACTCATAAATCACAAAGAGTACCTGTTTACGATGTTACTGGTATAGAAGTTAACATTTCGTATCCTCATTTAGTGGCACTTGCAATAATTTTAACCATTATCTATCCTCAATACAGCCTTTAAACAAGATAACCTCCTGAAATATTATATAAAAGTACTACTTCCCACTATATATCAAATCTCCTTTATCATCATCATTATTATTAATCTAATTAATACATAATTATAGCATATAACTTCTACAATGTTTAATATACGTAATTAAATTATTAATAATCGCATCAGTGCTACTACATTAACAAACTGAACACTCGTGAGAGCTAACTATACTCAACTAATTATAATGATGTATAAATAACTTAGTAAACTAGTTAATGATTATTAACATTCATAAACGTTATAAATGTGTTAATAAGTATATTTTCTATGAAATATATTATAAATTTAGAAGATGAAGGAGGGGACTGTATA
>NW_019384919.1:6931-12272 GCF_000671375.1 Centruroides sculpturatus | reverse complement strand
GAAATATATATATATATATATATCTGGAATATAATGAAAAAAATTTATTCCTATCAGAATTTAATCGAAAATCTCATTTTCTTATATTTCTATGTCATATATTCCAAAAATGTGACTTAATTCGTAGGAAATTCAAACGTTCTTTCTCTCTCTGTACATGTTTAATGATATCTTATGATAAGATTTAAGCCTTTTTAAATTATTATTGTACATTATTTATCCGTGTAAAATAAATAAGAACATCTTAGATAAGCGTTTTTTTTAAATTTAATATTAAAATATGTTTTATTCTTTAAATATATGCTTAAATATGATGATGTTATTGATTAAAATCACCAGAAAAATATTTTAAGAGTATAAATCATTTAATTTAATTTATAAACAGAATTATACTTTATATACTTAAAGGATTAGTATTTATAAAAGTATAATTTGAATCTTAAATCATAAATAGTATATCTGATTTTTTAAAAAAATCATTTAAAATTTATTAGATAAAATGTTATTCGGTCTCGAGAGATTCAAACCCACGTCTTTCTCTACATGAACTCACGATATAATTAAAATGAATTCTGTTTCATCAATGAAATACAAAATATTTAGCAGAATTAGATTGCTTGAGAGAATATTTGATGTGTGAAAGCGTGGATTCCTGAAACTAAATTTTTTTTATATGTGTTTTTATTTTTCCTTTCGTAACGCTATAATTTACCAAGCATTGACAAAATTAGTCTTATAAACATGAGAATTATTACATTTCTATGTTTAGATATGGATGCATTGCCTTCAGCTACCTTCCACATTTTTAGCTTCTTGCATAGATGTACAGTATTGCCTTTAGCTATCTTTAGCTTCTTGCATAGATGCAATACCTTCAGCTATCTTGCACATCTTTAGCTTGTTGCATAGATGCAATACCTTCAGCTATCTTTCACATCTTTAGCTTGTTGCATAGATGCAATACCTTCAGCTATCTTGCACATCTTTAGCTTGTTGAATAGATGCAATACCTTCAGCTATCTTGTACATCTTTAGCTTGTTGCATAGATGCAATACCTTCAGCTATCCTATATACAGGATAGAAGAATGCTATGTTAAATTTAAAAAAGAAAATATGATAATTAATTACGGATAAAATATAATTTTTTAATAATAATTAGAAAAGTGAGAGTGACATAAAATTCCTAGAATTAAATCAAATTTGTGGTTATATAAAAACATAGAAAATAACGTAAATAATTATAATTTTTCATTAAAAAAATCACCTTCAGAAATATAATAATTCTTGGAAAATGTAAGAATTAGAATTCCACATTAATCCATTGTAAGCGTTGGAGGAGAAATGAAGTTGCACAAAGTGACAATAATTACACTTTAGCAGTAACTCGATGGCAGTAATTATCTATCATTAGGAATAAGTAGCATTCTGTTTCACTACCTGATTCTTTTTCTATACTTTCCTCTACTTGCAAATACCTTTTAATTATAGTCTTGGGATGAGAGTTGACTTTCTTTTTTAATCAAAAACTAAAGAAAAAATAAATATATAATAATAATAATAATTTTAAAATAATGTTACTATTAAAAATAAATAATTAGATTATAATAAATTATTTAAATATAAAAAAATAATTCATTTTAATAGCGTATTAACGCTATATTTACAATAGTAATTGTAATTAAGGTAATTAGTTTAAATTATTACTGTGAATTGTACACGTTGTTTAACTTATTCTTCGTTTAATGCTGTTAGATGTTAATGTGAAGATAATTTAGTTTTCAGATTTTTAAGTCGTTTTTATACGCGTAATTAAACTAATTCACTACTACTATTGCTACTAACGAATGATAATTAAATGGGAAAGAGAATTAATGCTTTCGAATGCCTATTTTAACATGTGATAACTCTCATCTTCAACTATTTATTTGATAAAGAGCTCTTCGACATGATCTTTTAATCGAAGACATTTCGACTAGTGAGATAACAGCAACAGAATATTGATGATTATCATCAATAACGACAACTTGCTTCATTACGTCTGTAAGTTGACATCGAGACGTTGGATGTAACGACCTTTTCCTATCGTTATATCCAAAAGATTAATATTAGGATGATGTTTGGATGTTCACGACAGCTTTAACGACACGTTTCAAAAACTAGCCATGTGCAAAAAAGAAATGTGTTACTGATATATGTTATGTGTATAGATCTATATTCAGTTTCTATATATAGGTATAAGTATATTTAAGGAAAAATATATGGAAATCGGATTATTATACGCACATACACAGTGATGCTATATGTTATCCTCTAGTTAATGAATGCTTCGATTGTTGATAGAATTCTACAGGTAAAAATTATAGGATGTAGTATAAAATACGTTAATTAATGGTTTACGTGTAATACATTGATAAAATCATACTTTATTTGCAGTTAAAAGCATTGATTATCATGTAGATAATGCATTTATATATATTCTTACTATGTAATACACACGTAAAAGTAACAATTATTATATACTTAGTGCTTTATGTAAGGATAATAATAAAATTATCATTTACACAATGTGTTATATGCAGATAAGAGAGTCAATTTTATAGAGTTGAATAGCATTTAGCGTGATTATTTACTAATAAATATAGAAAATATACAAATTATCGTCTAAATGATGCATTAATAATTAATTAATTTTAAAGAATTTACAGTTATCTCGCCGTATAATAGCACTGCTAATAATTGTTAATATAATCTTTATATAACTAAATAATATTGTTTAATAAATTATTCTAACGTTTAACAATATACCTTTCAAATTTAATTAATATATGATAAGTGCAGTTACATGTGAAACTAATCTATGCTTAGGTCTGTAAATTATATTATCCCATATAATTTTAAGTGATAATTGTATAGTAATTAAATTAATTTATCAATAGAAGCGAGATTAAAAAAAGGGAGGAAGGAATTTTTCTATAAACTTTTAAGAAAAATTTGCCAATTTATGGTGAAAAATTCATCATATTATCCTTAAAAGATGGGAGTATAAAGCAAATGCAAATATACTTTGCATCGTTGGATAGAAAGCGTCAACAAGAACTGGTGCAGTGTACACATTCCTTTATCATGCTGATTCCCCACCAGCACAGAGTTGATGATGTCGCAAATAATAGGATCCGGATGAAGATCCCATTAATAGAAAGATATTGGTGTAACACTGACAATCTGCATATGAATTTTTCTCTTACTTTTTTTCTTTCCTCGTGTCGCTGATGAACTTTAAACAGATAATAAATAATGGCACATACATTAAATAAATTCCTTTTCTATCTAGTAATTATCTTGTTACTTAATCTATTGAAAAATAAAATTTAAAAAAAAATTTAAATGGAACAAGAGAAAAGGTTAAAGAGATTTTCTAATTCTAGTTAAGCTCATTAGTAACTCAATAGGAATAAGATGAATGTTCTGACATAATTTGCAAATTTAACAAACATTTCTGATTTAGTAATAGGTCTGTTATGAGGCTGTTTTCTCATGAAATGAAACATTAATTAATAATACATATAACCTTTATAACATCGAAATATAATTATACTATAGAATAAGTTGACTTAACTGCACAGTTGACACTTAATTAAGGCTGCAATGGAACAATATCTCTCTTTAACTAAATATTAAATAGGTAACTTTATATAATTTTAATCTGAAATGTTTAAAATATGATATGTTTAATAATAATATAATAAATTAAAATGCGAATATGATTAAGATCGAATCAATGTTTCGTAACTAATGATATATACATATATTTATATACTGTTTGCGTAACCTTTAACCTTGTTCTTTCGTATAAATAATGAAGTACAATCGAAGAATTTTTGAGAAATTTGTAATTTCATATTGTTTAAACTTATTTATAATGTTTTATTTATTAAAAATTTATTTTAAAGTGGAAGAACGTTTATACACTACCGTATATACTGGCCCAAAACTTAATTAATTGAGATATAAAAGAGTTAGTTAAGTCAATAAATTAAAAAAATAAATCTTAAAAATCTTCTCTTTAAGTCGAAATATTTATACTAAAAATTTACTGGATGCAATAATAGAATTTAAAAAAATAAATATAATTATTACTCTCGTGTATTAATTATCAGAAACTTTGATAAAAATTTTATTTTGCTTGTAAGATGATGTATAATATTGATGTTATGTTGATAAATCTAGTCTTTATTTAATATTTCATACATATTTTTGTTAAATATAATAATAATTTATACGTATAAAAATAAAAAAATTGAACATCTAAAAGGACGAGTTTCTATGGTTTGAAATATTTCTTTTTTGAATAAATCTTTATATATTTAATTTAAAAATTTATTTAAATTAATATAATTTAAATATTAAAAAAATAACTTTAAAAAGTTTAGTAAAAACAGCGAATAATCATAAATACAAACTAAATATTTCCTAAGGGATGCTTAAATTATTGATTTGTACTTGATCGTATCTTCAAATACAAGTCTAATTATTAACTAGATTTATCAGATTAAATAATAAACTGTTATCAAGCAAAATTCCAGTACTTTCAATTTTTTTTTTTTTTTAATTTTACAGAGTTTTGGACAGACATTTAGCATCTCTTTCACATATATCAAACAGAAAAAGTTCATTGAACTCAATGTGATCGGAATATAAAATCCGAATTCGATCAGGATTCCTCTTAAGATAATTATCAATTTCGGTCGATAGACAATCAGACAGACAGACAAACAGACACTAAACATTAACCATTTTCAATAAAACTAAGTCGAACGACAGATCTTGATATACATCTAACGTTTCAACTTCATCAGATCTCAGTGAAAGTTATCTTGCTTTCAGAGACGTTCAGACGATTGAATTCCTTTAACTCATAGTACTTTAGTAGTATTCAAGTAAGGTACTAGAGATAAATACAGTATTATTCATCCTTAAAACCCTATATAAGCATCAGAATAAAGTTAAATTCATTAATAAAATGTACATTCTGCAAATATTTGGACGACTAAACAAATATTCGTAAATTCTAATTAAATTATTTTTTTTAAGAAGTAAAAAAGTATATTTTTAGAAATTTTAGAAAATACAATTATATATATTTTATTTATTTATTTAATTCAAGAATAACTGGAATTATAAAAGATAAAATGCATTATATATATATATATATATATATAACAGTCATTCAACCGTGTAGAGAATAATTTTCCACTTTGCTTCCCTATCTAATTAACCAGATACACTAGTTTCAACTTACATAAAATATTTTTTAAATGATCAAATATATATAAATTTACT
>NW_019384919.1:0-842 GCF_000671375.1 Centruroides sculpturatus | reverse complement strand
GGCTTTTTTTTATTAAAAAAAGTATTTTACATATTTTATAACTTGAATTAATTTTTAGAGACAATTTTTTTAAAATTCATTTTTAAAATATTATGCACATAAATTACAATTAAAATAATTATAATTATTAGTGCTAATTTATTATAATTTATTCACATTTCAAGAACTTCAATTTACAACTTAGTCATAAAATTTTACATAATTTACAATTAAATTTCGTAATTGTATAAAAGTATTTCTTGACTTTTAATGTAATTTTATATAAAATATATTTTATATATAAGTTACAAGTTAAATTAATATATTATAGAGTAACATTAAAATGCTTGTAATGTATTTTTACAATCGATGTCTTACTTAATTTTTATCATTTAATTGAAAGATGTCAATGTTAGTTTCGTGTGTTACAGAAAATTTTTGTATTTCCGAATTGTTAGAGTCAGTAGCAATAACATTCAATTGTTTGGAAGTGATCAAGATGACGTCTAACTTCAAGATAATGGAGATTCTTTAGCAGGAGGGTGGAAAAAGCATTATTCCCTCCATTCAATCGTTCTTTACTCCATCCCAGATATATATATTTTTTTTCTTCCTTGTTTTCTAGCGAATCCCTTCTCTTCCTTTCCTATATGTTACTGGCTAGTTGTAGTAACACTCGCTGCTTTGATTATATTCTCTACTGTTGTTCGATAGACCCAGGTGGTGAGCTTAACTTCTGCTCTGATGGACATATCTTCAACAATTTCAATCGCTGCAGCAATGGAAATATTAATGTTGTACTACAATGTATTTTTTTCTGTTTTGTTTGGTTTATTTTTCTTCTTCATAAATCTTTAAATTAT
>NW_019384918.1:896737-901022 GCF_000671375.1 Centruroides sculpturatus | reverse complement strand
GAAAACTTCTGCAGTAACATCGATAATGTCCCATCGTTTGTAGCGCAACGGTGTAGCAAACAAGCAGGCATAGATTATTAGAGTTTTGCACTGCGATCGTTTTGTGATATTTTAAGTATTTTCCATGGAAAAATGTAGTGAAAATCGAATAATTTCATAGTGTTTTTTTAGTGTAGTTTATACCCAGATAAAAAAAAAATCATCGTGCGTTGGCTAAGAGAAAACTTTTGAAGAAAAATGTTGCAAATACTTCAAATGTTTCTAGTGACAAGGAGACTGAAAAGGGATAGGAACAAAGGTAAAAACCACTTTAAAATATTGAAAAAAAGTATTTTAACAGCTTATAGTACTATTTAACGTAGCAAATCGCATCTCTTTAAATAATATTTTCCGTTTAATTCAGCTTCCGTTTTAGACAGGTTTTTACTGTTTTTATATTTTATATAGGTGCATTATATACTAGCAGATGAGCCCGGCGTTGCACGAACAAAAACTAACAACTGCAAAGATTAAGATTATTAGATTATTTTCTACTTCTAATCCTTCTACTATATTATATTATAGTATTTAATATATACCTACAAAGGATATCTTACATAAAAGTTTATGACACCAAGTGCCCAATCTAACACATTCAAAAATTTTTTAAAATTGTGTACAGTAGAGGAATAAAGAATTTCAAAATGACTTAGATTGGTCATTCGGAGTGATAAAACCTTACGTAAGATAACTTTTATAGTTACATATCCGACCTTACCCGTTTTTACCGGGTGCAACAATTAGGTCCCCCTTCTTCCGAGGCTAATTAGCAGTGGCGTGCCGTCATTGGAACTGGTGGAAGCGCCGCTTCCCTTGTATTTTCTAAAAATAAATACATATTAATTTTAATTATATGAAAATAATCGCATTATAACCGAATTACGTATCTTATTACAAATTTCTGTGAATTTTACAAATTACGTCAAAAAAAAGGCAAGGTCGCTATTGCACATTCGAATATTAGTGGCGGAGTGGAAGCGCCGCATTGTCAGCATCCAAAAAGCCAGATTCGCACGCGCGCTTTACAGAGCACCGACCTCACCCGGTTTAGCCGGTGGAAGCCTTGGACCTCGAGTGGATGCTACACATTTAACGCTTCCAATTCTGTTTTGGACCTGTTCTGGGCTGTTTGCCGCCCGCCCGCTAGATATTTGGCCGCCGTCGCCCGATTACGCGAATCGCGAGTAGATTTATAACTTAACCCAACTGATAAGAATTTACTGGTATGTTTTCACAATTGTTCTGTATAGTTAACAGGAGTTTTAAAAAATGTATTAAAATATTTGATATATTTATTCTGCTTTTATTACGCTCTTCTATTTTGTATTACTTACAGATTTCAATGTTAAACCTGTGATATTACGATTTAGTATGTCCCATTTATAAGGGGATGTAGAAAAAAGTGTACAATTCTTGTATAATGTTAAAAAATTAACCGTTACTTTGACAGCATAATTTACAACTAAAGTTAATGAATGAGAGAGATGCGCGAGGTACGGAAAAAGCTCTAGAATTTATTTTCCTTAAATTTACGATTTAATTGGGAAGTAAACAAAACCCTGATGAAATAGCCGAAATTTTACTTAAACAAAAGTCTAACCGAACCATCTCTAGCCGAGTACAGTGAAGACTGATTTCTTCGTATTATTAATGTATTAAAGACAGAAATTTTTCCAGTTCGACGAGAGTGACCGAAAAGTTGTAAATTTTGGAAATTTCTGAGGACATTCGGTCTTAAAACGAATTAGTTAGAAAACAAATGACTATTAAGTTTAAGATATTTAGATTTTTACAGCTATGGTGAGAAACGTTTAAAATCTACAACGGCCCTGTCGCGTCCTTTGAAATATACTAGTGATGCGACAAAAGAGGTATTTGACATTGACGGGTATAGGCACCCTGGGGATTTGGCAGCTCGCGTGCGTACATGCACCGAACACCTAACAGGACCGTCTCTGATTCCACTCGTAGGGAGCCATTTGATTAAGTGCATTGTTTTAAGATTTAAAAAGTAAAGAATATTTTATAATTTTATGTACGTTTCTTTACAAAGCTATATTTAATTATAATTTTGTTTAAAAGTATATTCGTACAATTGAAGAATATTTTATATCAGGTATGTACCGGTATGTTCACCACACATTTTATTTCATCGAGTAAGTTTTTATTATTCTATTATAATCGTAGCCCTTATATCGTGGCTAGCGATTCGGAATGTAATTGTGATATTTAAAATGCATTTAGGAAGTCTACGGTTTTTACTGGCTTATCGAATAAACGATACGAATGGACCTTAGACCATCACTGACCAGCGCGATTGACTGATTGCGCCTGGATGTCGGCTTCTTACAGAAACACAGCTTCCCTCTCGTCAAATGTCACGGCACGCCACTGCTAATTAGATAATTTTTAGATGGGTAAAAACTCGCATTTAATATAGTACAGTAGAAGACCGGTAATCCTTAACTTTTTCTCTCTCCTTCGCGAGTGGAATTTCCAAAAATCCCTTCTTTGAGTGCATTCTCATGGCCTGTACCAAATTTCAACTTTCTACTCCTAATCGGGATCGCGCTTATTACTATTATTATTATTATTATGTTGGTTTAGTGGATTAACTGTGTGTTTTGCATTTAACTGTGTTCTGAGGATAGCATTTAACCTACTTTGGTATTCTTTAATTAATCTTTGCTCTATTTGTGTATGTTCTGTTAGTTTGGCCTGTTGGAATCCTAAATACTCGTAGAACTCGCCCTCTTTCATGGATTCAATAACTTCTTCATTTCCAAGTGCAAAATCTTCTTTCTTCAGTACTTTTTTTTCTATGTGAAGTGTTTTGCATTTGTCTAGGCCAAACTCCATTTGTATGTCCTTGGTGTATGAATGTGTGATTTGTAGGAGTTGCTGGAGTTGTTTTTGTGTGGATGCATAAAGTTTTATGTCGTCCATGTGCATGAGATGTGACAGCGTAAACTGTGTTGTTTTTTCATGTCTGATATTGTAGCCATATTGCGTGTTGTTTAATAACATGTTGGATAATGGGTTCGAAGCTAGGCAGACCCAGAGAGGACTCAAGGAATCTCCTTGAAAAATTCCTCGCCTAATGAATATTTCATTTGTTTGTATGGAAGTGTTACTAACACTGAGATGTAGTGTTGTTCTCCAGTGCTGCATAGTGTTTTCGAAGAATGCAATGAGTAATGGATGTATTTTGTACATGTGTAGAATATGTAGCAGCCAACTGTGTGGTACGCTGAATGCTTTTCTGTAGTCTATATATGCCATGTGTATGTTTCTGTGTTGTTTGTGTGCTTGCCGTAGAATGACTGAATCTGAGTAACTGTTCTTTGCATCCCCTGTGATTTCTACGGCAACCTTTTTGTTGTTCTGTAAGAATGTTGTGTTTTACAACATGTTTGTATATTTTGTTTGCGAGACAGGATGTCAATAATTTGTAGAGTGTTGGAAGACATATAATTGGTCTGTATTGTGTGGGGTCTGTGGTGTTGTTTTTAGGTTTCATGTAGGTGATGTCCAGAGTAAGAAATTTTGGCATGTTTTGTGGATTGATGATTATGTGTGTTAGATGTTTGGCTAGTTCCTGGTGCAGAGATGTAAACTTTTTGTGCCAGAAATTGTGAATGTATTCTATACCAGGTATCTTCCAGTTGTGTGTTCTGTTAACAGCGTTAGCGGATGTCGTGTATGTTTATTTCAGCACAGGGCATAGTTGGTATGTTGTGGAAATTTCTGTTCTTCTCCTCGATCCAGCCTGCATCCACATTGTGTGTAACAGCACTGGACCAAAGAGAAGACCAATACGTTGTGAGTTCTTCTTCTGTTGGTGTTCCACTGTGCTGTGTATCACTGCTTGTTTTGGTACTGATTTGTCTGTAGAAAAGTTTTTTATTGTTTGTGAATTATTTTGTTGTTTTCGTAGTGTACGTGTTTTGTATCGTTTGAGTCTACGTGCTTTGGCTGCAAGTTTCTGTTTTAGTGTATCGATGTATTCTCTAATGTGTGTGTTGTGATGTTCGTGTTTTGTGTGTGTTTTGATTTTCTTGAAAATGTTTTTGAGTTGTTTCCTTAATTTTGGTGTTATGTTGTTTTTAGTGTATTGTGTCAGCCTGCCTAATTGCTGTCTAATGTCATTCATTTATGTTTCTATTCTTCTCTGCCAGGCAGGCTTGTGAAAAAATTGTGGTTTGTGTGTGTCTGTCTGTGAGTGTATTTTCAGTCCATGGTGTGT
>NW_019384918.1:883110-894289 GCF_000671375.1 Centruroides sculpturatus | reverse complement strand
CATAATTTTATATACGTGCCTATCTTGCCCCATTACTGTTGCCCCTATACCAGGGGCAACTTTAATAAAAATAATTAAAATAATTACAACTTTACAAAAAGAGAGAAGTTGCCGATCTTGCCCCTATACCCGGGGCAACTTCGTCAATTTCTCTCTTCTTGTAAAGTTGTAATTATTTTAATTATTTTTATTTCCAAACTGATTTTAACCAGTTCTATAGTAAGGTAAGTTTTTAATAGACAATATGCAAAGCTTTTTTTTCAGTTTACAGCAGTATTTATTACACAAAATTTAAGTAAATCTTAACATGCCGATCTTGCCCCGGTCTCCCCTATCATTAGTGGTAGTTGTTGTATGTGTGCTATTATCAATGATTGTTGCTGGATTATCCTGACAGGATACTTGATCTTTATTAATAATGTTAAACGTTTCTGTCTGTTGATATATTTGATCAGGAACCAGTTGTTTGATAAGTTCAAGTGTTGTTTGTGGGATAAGGTTGTTGTGTATAATTGTTCTTTTTTGATCGACAACCCTTTGTTCGGTGACAGTGAGGTGAGGATATTGTGGTGTGAATCTATGATGTAGTTGTTGTCTGTACGCTGTCATGTTTGTTTCGAGTCTTGTGATGGTTAGTAAGAACGGATGATAAACTTCATTTCTATTGTCCATTTCATCCGTTGTCGTGGTTTTCCAGCCTTTGTAGTCTGTGGATGCATTGCCACAGAAACACCATGGCTAGGTTGGTTCCTCACATCTGTCGAGGACATTGCTGTAGCCCTGCTTGAGCCGGCGCTGCTTTCGCCACCGGTAACCAAGGAAGACTGCGGCCTATTTTTCGAACGTGAGCCTCTGCCTAACCCACGAACGCGTACCTTGTTAACCCGGGCGACGTCCGAGCCGGTATCACACTTTGATCTGGTTACTACCATGATAATATCTCCACAGAATGTGGGTGTGGTCACTCTTAGCTTCATTTCTTCCAATAGACCTTTCTGGTGTCCGTACCAGAAGCTTGTGCTCCAGCCTGCATTGCTCAATGGTTCAGTAAAATTACTGAGCTCTCCCACCATGACCAAGTGGTGACCAAGAGAAACTTATTATAATAATAATTATTATTATTATTAACCCATCTCTATTATATTATAAGATACTACGTACAAATATATATATATATATATATATATATACACAATAAACGTATATGTAAGAAGGCAAAAGGTTATGTGCTACGTAATCAAATTCGTTTATCAATTTTATTAGATAACTTTAGACCAATGATGAGCATGCACATTATCTAATCTTACGTTGATTTTTAATCTTCGTTAATGACGACAATTTCTAATGCATAACACTCAGTTAAACTTTTTATTTGTGAACGTTGGATATAACTGGCTTCTGAGAAAGTAGTAAGTACAATACTTCATATTAAATGTACTAAATAATTACTCAATGTTAATACTTGTTTCGTATAATATGCTATAACTAACTTATAGTAATGGAGAAGATGAAAATGTATAAGGAAGTGGGTGACGTGCGTATGCCGCTGGATCATCCGGAAGAATCGTTTTTATCTGGAATGAATTATAAAGCAAAACCTGGAGATTTATTTCTCGTTAGTTATCCGAAATGTGGAACAACTTGGATGCATCATATAGTCAACTTAATCCTTCATAAAGGTCAACCCTCAGAGGATCCGTTAGATTTCCTGTTAGCTTTTCCGTTAATAGAAGGTGTGGGAGGAGAATACATAGAAATGGCTAAACCGAGAGCCATGAAAACACATTTACCATTTTCTGCTATTCCCTTTTCTCCAGAATCGAAATACATTTACATTACCAGAAATCCTAGAGATTGCTGCGTTTCTTATTATTATTTCATGAAATTTTTTCCATTTCCCCAGAAAGAATTAAGTTTTGAACAATTTTTTGAGGCATTTCTCCAAGGTAATTTAGCAGCAGGCGATTATTTCGATCACCTTCTCGGGTGGTACGAACATAAAAATGACGACAACGTTCATTTTGTAACATACGAAGATCTGAAGAAAGATACCAAGGGAGAAATATTGAAAATAGCCAAATTCATGGGAGAAGAATACGAAAAAAGTATTTTGAGTGATCCAAAAATCTTGGAAAATATTATTCATTACAGCAGTTTCGATTATATGAAGGAGAGCGGCAAGAAGAACATTGATGTGTTTTTTCAAAAAGACAAAACGTGGCTAGAAGACAAAAATATACCTCCAGGGATAATGAAATTTCTACAAAATTTAAATAAAACAGGAAAAGATACAAAAGGCGGAACCATGGTTAGAAAAGGAATTGTTGGCGATTGGAAAAATCATTTTAACGAAGAACAAATTCGATTGTTAAATGAAAAAATCCTGGAACGAACAAAAGACAGTGACGTCATGAACTTGTGGAAAGACATTTTTGAAATTAATTAAATATGTAGTTTAATGACTTTTATTACATTTATAAAATTAATTCCGAAATTCTATTATAAAGCTTATTGTCCATTAATAATAATGATATATAATCACAGTAGATTTTTCAAAAGAACTTTTTCTTACAATATAAAATCGCTACTCGCTATAAATTGTAACTATATTTCATTGAAATTATATCTTATTTAATTTTGAAATAAAATGTGCATAATTATTGATAAAAATTTATTTAAGTGTATAAAAATTGAAAATTTGTTTTATTAAATGTTTTAATGTTATAAGACAATTTAAGAATCAAAAGAGTAGCATTAAAACAGTCGTAGCCATTTTTAAATCGAAATGTTCCAAAATATTGATATTTATTTAATTTACAGAATATTCTGGCATTTAAAATACATTGATTACAATTATTATATACCAGATCAACTTTATTGTATTTCTGATAATTATTCGTGTTAAAATGTGATAATGTTTATCTACAGATTATTAAACTATATATAAATTTAGATATCAATTTAATCAATATTATCACATTAACGAATAAAATTTATCAAAGGTTAGGCTTTTATTTCGTATCTGTAACAATGGGTTAATTCTTTACGTTCATATACAACGGGTGATCGGTTAATTAATAAACATTAAGCTTAAGAATGGAAAACGATCGGAAAATTCAGAATCAAGGTTTGAAAGAAACGTGAAAATTTTCCACTAATATGTAGATAAGCCCGCTTTTATTACGTATTATAAAATAATTATGTAATTTTATTTGGGATGAAGTTAATATTGCAACACTACCCTCAAAGAAATTACAGCTAATTCGCTTTTACTCAAACAACTATCCCGTCGTGTCACTTATAATCGGCATTTTTGGAAAGTGCTTTCTTTGGCCGACACCACGACCGGAGAGTTGTTTGTTAAGTTATGGCAACGCAACACTTGGGCGATCTGCCTAGGCGATGCCTTCCGGGAGGTCTTTTTAAGGGAAACTCGTCCGTATTTAGGCGTTACAGACGTGGAGAAACTTCACGTGGCCAGATCGTCCGAGCGAAACGCGAAACCACCACTGAACTCCCAGTGTTCGGGGTACCGAAGACCTCTACGCCAGCGGTGGGCGAACGGGAGAAAAGAACGTAAATCAGTAGATGCATTTTTACTAGTGATGTAACGAATATTCGGTTACTATTCGGTATTCGGCCTATTCGGCCTATTTTTCGCTATTCGGCCGAATACCGAATATTTAATCACTATTCGGACGAATACCGAATACCTAAAAACGGAAGTAAAAAATAAAAAAAAACACAGTAAATTAATCATTTCGGTATTTAGATTTAATGTTATCAATTTAGTGTTGTTTGTTTATATTTATTTATAACTTATAACATGCACAGAATAAAAAAGAAAATAATATTAGTCACATGTATTCACAATTTATAATTACAAAGATCAGCACACGTACAGTACACACGAATTCGTTCGAGAATCGTCGCACATCTGAGGGTCTAACTCTACCTATCCTTTTTAAGCGCTCGTCTTTGCTCTTCCTTTTTTTTCCCCTCTATCGCTCTAGTCCACGTATGCCTATGACATACATCATAATACGCCTTCACGATACTTTCGATTCGTCACCTTTCCGTCGTAGATTTTCCATTTTACAATTACGTGACCGTAGCCTGGTGATAACGGAGAAAAGAGACAGGACGTCGGTATATGTCACAGTTACGATTTCACAGATTCGAAACAGCTCGGTAGCCCGAACGACCCCAGGCTTTCGCCCGTGCACGCTAAGTTACTTTCATTACAAGCATTTAGCTTTTCGAAGTCTATGACAACAATTATTTGGCATTCACGGCCGCGAATTTCGCGCAAATAAACTGTCTCGACTTGTTCGAAGCAGCTTATTGAGTTGATAACATAATCCGACTTGTTCGATTATGTTATCAACTCAATTTCATATTTATTTACACATTTTCACTTTGCAGTCCTTCTCTGTTCTTCTTCCGTTATTTGCACTTGTAGGTCATTTCATTGTTATCCACATTTGATATCATCATTTATCACACTGCCATGACGCTCTTGTCTGAACTGTCAAGAATTAACGCGATTGGCGAAGCGTAGTGACAGTGTGCTAATAGAGAGCGGGGTCCTTGCCATAATGCGGTTTGCGCGCCAATTTTTGTACGTGCGTTAATCGAGCCGAATAGTTTGGTTGAATATTCGGCTATTCGGCCATGCTCCTGGCCGAATATTCGGCATTCGGCCTGAGGCCGAATATACTATTCGTTGCAACACTAATTTTTACGCTTCTCGCAATGGGCATACCTTGTAAATGATTAAATTCCATCGTATTTAACACTAAGTTGGTTTGTCAAATGATGCAAACATATATCAACGTTAACCGATTTTTGAATTTATTTCTATAAAAAAAAGTAACGAGTTGCTTAACTTTTCCGGCGACATTTGCTGGCGCCATCTGTTACCATACTTTGTTATTAACGGTTTTATATTTTTAACTATTATAAAATGTCAAAAAGCTTAATTTTTGAGGGTAGAAATGGGTTTATATGAAACAGAAAGCAAACACAAGCATCACAGCAAACTTTTCTTAAAGTTCAAATTATTTCAAGATAAAAGAAAGAATTTCTCTGAAACTGTATATAAAATTAATCTTCAAAAGTGTTTGCGAGAGATGATAAGAAAGTTCTTAAATGAGGAAAGTCATTCATATAAACTAATTTTAATTACTTTTATGAAGTTTAAGTTATTCCTATTCTTTTATTTTATTATAAAATATGTTTTTGTAAATTTTCCTCCGATGGAGATAATTATGATTAATTCTTTTGAAGACAAAATCCATTTCAAGAAATATAGGAGCCACCATTTATTAACTTTGTGTTCCAGACATTACACTTTTGGCGACTGATCTTTCTTTTTAGGCTACTGGCCGCCAAACAGTCCTTTAAAAAACACAAAAATATCCAATGAAAAATATAAACATTTTTAAAAACAGGAACTGGTGATATTCGGACGTCTTCTCTTTTTTATCACAGCTTGGAGTTCGGCTTTTATCTACAACGGAATAAGCGCTGGTAAAATGCAGATGAGGAAAACTGGCCCCCGGTGACGATACTTTAAATTCTTTTTGTAAATTTTTTTAACACACACAAAGTTAATAAATGGTGGTTCCTATATTTTTTGGATAGGACTTTGTCTTCAAAAGAATTAATAAAATATGTTATTAAGCAATATAATTATTCACTTGAAGTTAAGACCATTTACCAAAATATTATATATTTTCGAGTCTTCTTTTCCTCCTTTACACAAACTCAAAAGTAACAGTTAAAACAACTTGAAGTAAAAACTTCATTAAAATGACAAATAACGTTATAAACAAGCTAAAAACATAATAGTTTAGTGTGAAAATGTAACCTTTGGGTTTAATGTGAAAAACGTCAGATTCTCTAATAAAAGGCTGACGTTTGATATCAATTTTAAATTTGTGTAAATTTTATTATCTATAATCGTTTGTCATTTTAAATTAGTGAAGTTTTTTCTTCAAGCCGTTTTAAATGTTACTTCTGTGTAATAGATCTTAAACACAGTAATTTTTTGCATAGCTTCAACTTTCAAGTTACTATACTTGAAATCTTCTTCCAACACAAAGCATTTCAGGTGATATATAACTTGACAAGAACCAAAGAAATGAATTAGTAGGATCTTTTCTTCTTTATTACCGCAGTAACTACAAATCATATCGCTCAGACAGGTCGTGATAACCACGCACCTGATGGTAGTTGCAAGCCTTAACAACCGAAAAACTCGATTTAAAAAATTATTCTTACATTTTACAAGTGATTGTTACCGATAACAAATATTATTGTGAAACAATGACGGGTATTTTTTGTAATAATTAATATAAACACTAAAATAGTGTGGTTGAGATTACGGGATGACCTCAATTTATTCGTTAAATTTAGTAAATATTTGTCCGACTTGTGAAATTCATTTATATATTCACTAGGTTATCGTATAAAATATAAAATTTTCCTACTTATTTCGGTAGAAAAATTAAATTTTGCATGGAAGTATTTCACGTAAAATGTTCATCTCACTTTCTAAATTCAATATTATGTCAGGATTTTCCTTTTACTAACAAAACTTCTGAGTTACGTAAGTCTACGTTTACGTCTTTTTATATCGCACAAAACTGCAAATTATTCTAATGCCATTTGCAGAAACTTGTAAATTTTTGAAATCTGAATTGATGCTGCAGCTTCTGATATCCGATCCGAATGCTTAAAAATGCCGACATAGTTATTTCCGAACTTTCAAACATTTTTAAAGTTCAGTAACTTCAAACTATCGCACTTGATCATACAGTCCAGACACGAAACCAAAGAGAACTTTCCAAATTTGAAGCACACTTACGACTATTTCTTTGCCACACATCAAGTGGCATTCGATGTTTGTTGTCAAAATTGTGGCTTCGAAACAAAAGACGTTCCTATTACTTTCTTTACAGAAGAATGGAGCTTCTGAGGTACATACTGAAGTGCCTCGTACTTGAACGCAAAACTCCCTCACCGCTACAATAGACGTTGAATCAACGATGAAGCTTTGTATCGATGCTTTCCACTCGTTCAGACCACTCGCCGTGTGATTTCTCTTCTGTTGAAGTATCTAAAGAATACGGTTTATTTGCCACCATTATCCACGTCTTTGGCAAACCTCCGGGACCTCATTACGTCTGCAATTACGATCATCCAGCCAATGCGTGAGGAGAATTAGAAATTGCGTAGACATGCGACTAGAAAAAGAACACACATAGATCAGCTTTATTCATGTAACACATACTTCGATTGCTTCTAAATCTCTTCAATGAAAATATATTTCGTATACGCTTCGGACGAAATTGTTTTCAGCGGGAATTCCTTTATTGTATAAAGTGAAGAAGGAAATAGAATAAGATAAAGAGTAATCATGAATTTGGCTAAATTTCCCAGTTATCAGAAAAAGCAGTTACACTATAATCAATAAAAGAAATACCGAAATGACGTGAATAAGTAAACGTGTAAATGTAATAACAGATAATAAATGTCGATGGACGTTTCGATTAGCAATAAATAATTACGCGTATTGTGTACTAATAATTATTTAATTGGGAATATGCGATATACACTCGAGATAAATTTATGTTAAAGAAACTACGTAACCTTAGCGAGTGACGTCGATGTGTTAACTTTTTCATTTTGAATGTCAGGTGGAGCCACAAGTGTTTTTTTAAATTTGTAACTGCCGACTTAACCGGCAATTTCGTTAAATTCGGAAAAGAAGATTCGGAATTTGTGCATTATAAAAACAAGAAAATTCAGTTTTTTTTTAATTAAGAAAGGAAGGAGATTTGTTGCAAGGAAGAGAAATGCCGACAACGGTAATGTTGAATTTATAAGGTGAGACGAACGTTTGAATTGGAATATTTCCGAGTAAATACTCGAACAGATTAAAGAATTAGGATATTTTAAAGATTTAATTTGATAAACTAGTGTAAATATAAATGGTTTGGTGAAATTAATGAATATTTTATTTTATTTACACAGGGACATAATATTCTTTATTCCCGTAGCACGTGGAAAAACTCGACTGGAAGGTTTTGAATCACTTTCGTCTGTCGTTAGACGTAAATTCTCTTTCCACTCAAACAAGGCGCATTATTTCTCTTTAATGTTAAGAGAAGGAAAATACTCGGAGGATGACATCACTTTATGGATCATTAATATATCTTGTTTATTTTTTAGATTTTCCAGTTCTCCCCTTAAGTATACCGAAAGGTCGTATGTATATTTAAAATTTATATGTCTAATAATATAAAAGTTTGTCAGATTTCTTTTAAGTAACAAATTAATAATAAAAATTAAAGTTTTATTATACAATGTTTGATATTTACGTTTTTTCTTGTAAGATGTACTTTGGAGGAGTCCAACGTTTCCCCCGAAGAATTAAGGATGAAATCTGAAAGTTTCGAAGAAAGAAGTGGACATTTACTACTGAGAAAATGGATTTAAAAATCGGAAAAACTTTCTTTGTGATACGAGGGCTGTTCGGAAAGTTCGCGGCCTTGCCTATATGCGGCGCTGCGATCAATTTAATTTTTGGCGGGAATAATTCAGCCATCTGTGCTAGAGATACGATACCAATTTCCGCTTGATTTGTCAAAAAGTTTTGCCACGACAGCTTAGCAGATAGTCAGTGTGCACATACTTTGTCAAAAATGGAGAAGACGGAGACTCATGCGGTCATAAAATACCTGACGAAAAAAGGGTTGACCCCATCTCAAATCAAAGCTGACATGGATGAAGTTTTGGGAGAGTCTGCTCCTTCGTACACCACTGTGAAAAAATGGACAGCCCTTTTTAAATCTGGCAGAGANGGAAGGTTTTGAATCACTTTTGTCTGTCGTTAGACGTAAATTCTCTTTCCACTCAAACAGGGCGCATTATTTCTCTTTAATGTTAAGAGAAGGAAAATACTCGGAGGATGACATCACTTTATGGATCATTAATATATCTTGTTTATTTTTTAGATTTTCCAGTTCTCCCCTTAAGTATACCGAAAGGTCGTATGTATATTTAAAATTTATATGTCTAATAATATAAAAGTTTGTCAGATTTCTTTTAAGTAACAAATTAATAATAAAAATTAAAGTTTTATTATACAATGTTTGATATTTACGTTTTTTCTTGTAAGATGTACTTTGGAGGAGTCCAACGTTTCCCCCGAAGAATTAAGGGTGAAATCTGAAAGTTTCGAAGAAAGAAGTGAACATTTACTACTGAGAAAATGGATTTAAAAATCGGAAAAACTTTCTTTGTGATAAATTGATCGAGAAAAATGTTTTTGTAAATAAAACTTGAACAATTTTTGTCGGGACCGAAAGAAACAAAGAAATTGTTATAAACGATTGTTTTCTGCATTTTACGATAGATTTGAAATTGGATTTATTTTAGATTAAATATAGATTTATTTTTAAGATATAGCCAATAAGTCGAATATGTTTTTCTGCATTTGTAATTCTATTTATTGATTTACGTTCGATGTCTAAATTCAGATTTAACATCGTTTGACTTTTCTATAGATTTTATGCACGAAAATCCAAAGAAATTTCTCTGTGAAGATTGTGGAAAAGCATTTCGTTTCAAGTCCGAATTAGAACGTCATCGCAGGATTCACACGGGAGAAAAGCCATTTTCTTGTCAGTTCTGCGCTCGAAGATTCGGTCATAAGTTGAATTTACGACGGCACGTTATGATTCATTCTGGAGAGAAACCTTTTACCTGCGACCATTGCAAACGGAGCTTTACACGACGCCATCATCTAGTAAATCATCTTCGCATTCATACAGGAGAAAAGCCATTTGCTTGTGATCACTGCAAACGGAAATTTTCAAGGAAAGATCATTTAATAAGTCATCTTCGCATTCACACAGGGCAAAAGACTTGAAACTTAAGCCGAATTTTCAAGACAATTTATTACAGGAAACACCTTTCGAATAAATATTCCTATAGCCCATTTTCGAATTTTAAATTTTTTAGAATTGTTCAAATATTCATTTTATTCAACGTTTTTTCAAAACGTGTACTTTTATTTAAATACTTGTTATATGTAATTTATGTAGTTATGACAATAAAGTGTTGTCGAATTGTAAGATTCAGTTTTCTTATTGCAATTAAGAAATAAAGAAATTTCGTTACAAGAAAGGAAAATTATGACATCTATCTTTGAATAACAAGTGACTGAAGTTATAATTTACCTTTTGAATCGTTGAATGCAAAGTCTGACTTATGTTTGACCTTCAACGTTATGACGTGGAAAATACTCGAAGGTTGACATCACGTTATTGTTTGTTTAGTAAAAGGAAAAACCTGTGTGTATGGGCACGCAACAAAAAACATTACAGTCATAAATATTAATTCCAACAAAATAAAATAATGTTCATAATACAGCGCATAGTAATAATCATGTTAAGTAACACATATTACTATTTTTTGTTTTACACGTATATATTACAAAGTATGAAAAAATGCAGAAAATAGTAATTAGCCAGATAGCATTTGTATTTATCGCGTAATGTATAGGTTATCTTAAGATTTAAATGCGATGAGACTAGAATTAAGGACGAAAGTACTCTTTTTTACGATTTTTTCAAAATAAATTTACAAATGAAATGAAGGAGAATTTCGATAAGAAAATTCTCACATCTTCAATGTTATTTTCGTAACGTTAATACAATTAGAAATCAAATGAAAGAATAAAAACTATTTTAAATGAAGATTAACGAGTGTCAAATTGTAAGGTTTGCCGACGTTGAGGGGGGAAAAAGTCTATCTCGCGTCAGAATGAAGGGAAACCGCGTATGTGGGCGGTGGCGAAGGAGGCAAATGATGCACAAGTGTTTTACAAAATAAAACCCGTTTATTTGTTCGAATTCATGCTTACATCGATATAGGATAATTCCAAAATTTCGGTGCTCCTGGGAACGGCGAAAGTTCGTGATCTCGGTTGCAGTTCGGGCGGACGAGAAGGATATCCGGACGAAGCAGAAGTTCGTTGTTTCGTTGCGGTGTCCTCGGTGAGCGGCGGATGCACAACACAATTTTTCACCACTGTAGGTTTAATCCGGAGGAGACTCTTCTTCGACCTTGAAGTTCCGATTTTTATAGTTTTTCCCCCACTGTTCGC
>NW_019384918.1:875035-882267 GCF_000671375.1 Centruroides sculpturatus | reverse complement strand
CAGCACACTGTTTTTCAGTTATCCAAAGCAAAAGCAATTTCTCGACATGATCTAATGTCTTCGATCTCTGTTTAGAAATTGATTTAACCTCTTTCGCAACGTTAGCAGATTTAATATTTTATTTTTAGCGATTGTCGATATCGCTAAAAATAAAATATTAAATCTGCTAACGTTATGGATATGATATGCAACAGTTAAAATCTTGAACATGCATGCCACCTTCATATTTCTCAACAATCTCTTTTATCAGTTCCATTGTGATTCTAGTCATTCTTTTAGATTTCTGTTGCTTTTCATTTGCCTTTTTGCAATTCATGATTAATAAAAAATAATAAAATTTTACTTACGAATTAAAATCAGAGGAAATTTAACAAAGTTATAAACCGTTGCACCGCGAACGTCTAGTCTGGTCTAGTACACCATAGTGCTACTTGTTCATTGATGGCGAGTATAATTGAATTATGTCGTATACCGAGCAAAATTTGTTTCGTCCAAACAGGACGTATTCCGAATTGGACGTATTCTAAAGCAGACATATACAAAGGTACCACTGTATAATTTAATGACTTTTATTACATTTATAAAATTAATTCCGAAATTCTATTGTAAAGCTTATACCATTAATAATAATAATGTTATAGAATTACAAAAGATTTTTCAAATGAACTTTCTCTTGCAATATAAAATTGCTACTCGCTGTAAATTGTAACTATATTTCATTGAAATTATATCTTATGTAATTTCGAAAGAAAATGTACATATTTTTATACACTAAATATTAATAATGTTATACAATTACAGAAGATTTTTCAAATGAACTTTCAATATAAAATTGCTACTCGCTATAAATTGTAACTATATTTCATTGAAATTATATCTTATGTAATTTCGAAATAAAATGTACATATTTTTATACACTAAATATTGTATATAAATAATGAAAATTTTTAAATTGAAATGTTCTAAAATATTGATATTTTTTTAATTTACAGAATATTCTTGCATCTAAAATGCATTGATTATAATTATAATATACCAGATCAACTTTATTGTATTTGTGATAAATATTTGTGGTAAACGTGATAATGTCTATCTATAGATTATTAAAATATATATATATATATTGAAATATTAATTTCATCAATATTACCAAATACAATTTATCAAAGGTTAGGCTTTTATTTCGTATTTGTAACAATGGGTTAATTCTTTACGTTCATATACAACGGGTGATCGGTTTGGAGAAAGTGGCTACTATTTTGGCATTACACACGTGGAGAAAACCCGGAAAACTCCGCGTGTCCAGCTCGTACTAGTGAGGCGCGAACCCACGACCGAACTCCCAGTATTTAGGGTGCCGAAAACCGCTTGGCCACCGATGGGCGAACGGGAGAGACGAAGGTAAATCAGAAGGTGCACTTTTTTACGCTTCTCGCAATGGGCATATCTTGTAAATGATTAAACTCCATCGTATTTAATACTAAGTGAATTTGTCAAATGATACAAAGAAGCAACATATATCAACGTTAACCGACCTTTGAATTCATTTCTATAAAAGAAAATAAACAAGTAACGAGTTGCTTAACTTTTCCTGCGACATTTGTTGGCGCCATCTGTTATCATACTTTATTTTTAATAGTTTTATACTTTTAACTATTATAAAATGTCAAAAAGCTTAATTTTGAGGGTAGAAACGGGTTTAATAGGAAGAAAAGTATTTTTTATCATTTTTAGAAATTGAACTAATTAACGAAGAAAGCCATTGATTTGAAACAAAGCTTGATTGAGTAAATGGAATAAAAATTTACTGAGAATTTAATGTAATTTATTATACCTGTTTGTTTTATATTCGGTACAAAGGTACTTGTACTAATAAATACATCATATACATAAAAGCTCATTTAAAAGATTAGCTTTATTAATTGTAAAATACACAAAACCATACAAAATGATAACATAATTATTAAATTATTTTCGTATAAATTTAATACAATTCATCGATAATATTACTCAGATTATCTCACAGATAACCTTTTAATGTCAGTTATTTATTATACGTTTTATTAAAATTTATTATATACCCTTTAAAGGTTTTTATTATAATTATTTTTAAATATCATTCCATAAATTCATTACGTCGTTATTTTTCGTTTTTTCGGCAATTCTTTCGTCCAGTAGCTTTATTTACAGAATAAACATAAAGTAAATTTATAAAATAATAGAAATCTTAAAAAAATAACTTTAAAAGTATCCAACATATTAATAATAATACAATCGTTAAATGTGCTTTAACTCTTCGATATCCGCAGTGCGAGCCTATTGAATCTAATGACGCAAGTAGCCAATCAAATACCCGATGGTATTGTACAGTACATACTACGACACTAGTGACGAAACACTCGTGTCAGACGTCACAAAACTAACACAACAAAGTTACCCTCTTCAAGTTGTTGACGTGTCCCGTCTATCACAAACTGGAGGAATTCCATTTGTTGCTTGGTCTTCGGGTGTGGATCGACCGGAAATTTACTGAATTACGAAAAATAAATGACAACGTATCAAGAAGAGACGTTATAAGACCTTTCCTCCCGTTGATTAGATTTCTAATTACAAAATCACGGTTAATAAAGAAGGCTTGTAACAAAATTCAAAATGTTTACCTTTTAAGAGGAGAAATTCGATCCATTATAAAATATCGTACTCAGAAAAATGTAGCAATCCTTTGGGCAACGATATCTGGTGATGTTAAGCGGCGAAATATTGAGGATTATTCTTCGTCAATTGCGTTAAAAAGGGCGAAACCTCGAATGCCAAACAGTAATAAGATGATGAATGAAAACTTCCGGTTCACCGCTGATATTTGGGTACCGGAAAACTGCGTTGTGAAGAAGATTGAACTGCCAATAACCCATCTTATTCCCGAAGGAATAGAGGTTCTTGTCGGTGTGAAGTCGACATATAATCAAGACTTTTTATACGAAAGAAGCATTTGCGATGAAAAAGGATATGTACATTTAAAAATATTGAAACTTTTGTCGAAGCGCAGCTTTCGTATATTTTTCGTTAAGGTTCCTAAAGAAGAAATTGGGTCGTCTTTTATCACGGTTAATAAACGTACACTCGAACACGTGCCGATCGACTAATTTTGCGATAAAGCTACAAGACTCGAAGATGGATTTGGATATTTCACGTATGTTATTTAACACGAGGAATGTTTCCTTTGCTTTCCAGTAAGTTTGTAAAATGACGTCATTGGATTTTAAAGAATATTACAAATTTTATTTTCGTTGACTTTTAATAATTTGATTTAAAACATCGATGATTTGAAGTAATGAATTAAATATTTATTTTATTCGCATTAAGACAGAAATGGAAGTGGAAGATTTGAAGATAATTATCGCATAATTTAATGGGAAGCGAAAGTTAAATTAATAAGAAAAGAATGGAATTTTAATCACTATTTTGACTGTTTTGCCGGTTCCACGGGCAATAAACAACTAGCGACTGTCCATATACACGTACTGTACATCGGTTTTTCTCTGACAAGGGATAACACGAAAATAATATGTTCCCCCCTCCCTGCAATGTGTGGGATTACTGGAGGTGTCAGACTGGCGAGTTCGACGTGTCCAGTAATCCCATACAGAGTATGTATTTACGTATATAGCCTAAAGTCACTACAATATATGTAAATATATGTTGTGAAATATTAGCTACACCGCTTAATTTACACTGTAATTTGTTAATGGTTAGGTCACCTATTTATTCAAATTTTCAGAAAGAATACAAAAAAGTGATTTATTCTGTTTTGAGCCTGGTAATTTCAGATGGCTTAAGATTTAATTTTTCAGAATTTTCTGGCTTATTATTTATCAAAAACTGGAATCAGGAAAAACAATTTTTTTGCCATAAAGAATTAATTATTAATCTTTAGTCCTTTCTATTTTACAAGAAACGTGGTCTATAAGCACATGTTCACGACACTAATGTGTTCCATGGATTTACCATGTTGGTTTCTTAGTTTTAATATCATGGTGTAGTTTCTTCCTATGTACAGTACGTGCAGTAAGCTGAACGATCCTTCGAGAGAAAGCAATGAAATTCTTTTTATAATTTCAAACACAGTAATCACTAAATGAGAAAAATACGCTGAAATATAATAAAAAGCCTTCACTAAATAGATTTTAAAATAAAAAGCTATGTCAATGGTACATACGATACAGTACAACGTTAAATTTTATTTAGTTTTGAAATTACAGAAGAAATTTAGAGATACTTCTTAAAATAAGAATATATTTAATTTTCAATACTCACGCGCATTTTTTCATTACTTTCATTCATTCTTCAAAAGTGTTTGCAAGAGGTAATAAGAAAGTTTTTAAATGGGGGAAGTTATTCATATAAACTAAATTTAATTATTTATATAAAGTTTAAGTTATTTCTATTCTTTTATTTTATAATATACTTGATTATACTTGAAATCTTCTCCCAAAACAGAGCATTTCAGTCGATATATCACTTGACAAGAAGCAAAGAAATGAATTAGTAGGCTTTCTTCTTCTTCTTTATTACCGCAGTAACTACAAATCATATCGCTCGGACAGGTCGTGATAACCATTGTAGTGCTTTGCCACTAATCTTTTGTTTTTTTCTTTAATCTCGTACCAGGACTTATCTCGATTGTCGCGTTACCTAGTGATTGTAATTATTTTCTGTTTGTCGCGCACCGGTTTTTTGAATTGTATTTGTTGAGATACGTATAAGGTTTTTGTGTTGGTTGGTGATGGGACTGTTATTGACCTACGCTCACGTGATGTGTAGGGCGCGTAATATAAATGGGAGGAGTGCAATATACGTGGACCTTTTTTTTTTGTTCTGAGATTCGCCGCTCTAGACCTGAGAAGGCTTTCAAGCTCTACGAGGGAGAAGGAAGAAGCGAGGTAAGAACAAGGAAAATCCTACCATTGCCAAGGGTTTCGAACGGACGTAACGAAATAAGAAAAAAGGAATCCTTTTCCATCGCCACGAGGATATAGATTGAACATATAGCCGAACGGTTAAAGTCCAGATACGTAGACTGTCATGGCGGCTCATCTTTGATTCCAGCAAACAAAAGAAAGGAAACAGTGGGGACGCACGTTCTAACCTAACCTAACTTATTCTAACAAATTACCATAATTATTACCAATCAAATTATTAGAATAGGTTAGGTTAGGTTAGAACGTGCGTCCCCACTGTTTGCTGGAATCAGACGTGAGCCGCCATGACAGTCTACGTATCTGGACTTTAACCGCCGAACTGTTATTGATTAGTGGTACAAGTGAGTAACACCTCGATACGAATATTTCCTTGTTAGGTGCGAAAGCAGAAGTCATTCAGCGATTAATCAGCATATGTCCTATCAGTGTAAACAATTGTAATTATTTGCGTGAATTGTTTTTTCAACGTTATTAGGATTATTAGTTTAAGTAATCTCAGTCTGCGCGTGTTTCAACTGGTTATAAAAAGTTACCTGGTACTGTCGAAAATTATATATTGATTTTTTTTTGTACTATGAAACTGTTAATTTCCAATCTCTTCGTGTTAATTATTGTTTGTAAGGCACTACATCTCTTACCACTGTATATTCTGTGTGCTTCGGCCACTACAGGTCTACACCATGCACGTGATGGTAGTTGCTAGCCTTAACATCCGAAAGATTCGATTTAAAAAATTATTCTCACATTATACAAGATATTTTTAATTTAATGTGATCATATGTTATTTTGTGTTTACTTTTACGTGATCAACACAAAGTGATATATTTTAATATATACGTAAAAAACAATCGACTACGTTAATTAGTGCAAAAAAAATGCAGAAAAGATTACTTATGCATTTGTTGGTAGTAGTTAAATCACGATATCTTAACAAGTAAATCTAATAACATTAGAAAATAAGATTCGAAAAAAATCAATTCTTTTTTAAAGAAAAACTTGAAAAGAATTATTAAGTGATTGTTACGAATAAGAAAGATTATTGTGAAACAATGACAAGTAGTTTTTGTAATAAATAATATAAACAATAAAATATTGTGATTGAGATTACGGGATGAACTCAATTTATTCGTTAAATTTAGTAAATATTTACCGGACTTATGAAATTCATTTATATATTCACTAGGTTATCGTATAAAATATAAAATTTTCCTACTTATAGTCGACCCCTTATAACAGGCATGGTCAACATACGGCCCGTGAGCCTAAAAAACGCAAAAACTCTTATTTAATATAGTACAGTAGAAAACAAATTCTTTACGGTAATCATTAAGTTTCTCCCTCTCCATCGCGAGTGAAATTTCCAAAAATCCCTTCTTGGAGTGCATTCTCATGGCATACCAAATTTCAACTTTTAACTCCTATCCATTTGGGCTCGCGCTTATTATTATTATTATTATCAACCCACCTCTATTATATTATAAGATACAAATATATATATATATAAACACAATAAACGAATCCATAAGAAGGCAAAAGGTTGTGTGCTACGTAATCAAATTCGTTTATCAATTTTATTATATAGCTTTCGACCAATGATCAGCATGCACGTTATCTAATCTTACGTTGATTTCTAAACTTCGTTAATGACGTCTATTTCTAATGTTTAACACTCAGTTAAACTTTCTATTTGTGAACGTTGGATATAACTTGGGTGTGAGAAAGCAGTAAGTATAACACTTCATATTAAATGTACTAAATAATTACTCAATGTTAACACTTGTTTAATATAATATGCTATAAATAACTTATAGTAATGGAGAAGATGAAACTTTATAAGGAAGTGGGTGGAGTGCGTACGTTTACATTTTTATCTGAAGAATCGTTTTTATCTGGAATGAATTATAAAGCAAAACCCGGAGATTTGTTTCTCGTTAGTTATCCGAAATGTGGAACAACTTGGATGCATCATATAATCACGTTAATCCTTTGTAAAGGTCAACCCTCAGAGGATCCGTTAGATTTCATGTTAGGTTGTCCGTTTATAGAAACAATGGGAAAAGAATACATAGAAATGACTAAACAGAAAGTCATGAAAACACATTTACCGTTTTCTGCTATTCCTTTTTCTCCTGAAGCTAAATATATTTACACTATCAGAAACCCTAGAGATTGCTGCGTTTCTTGTTATCATTTCATGAAATTACTTCCATTTTCTGAAGAATTAAGTTTTCAAGAAGTTTTTGAGGCATTTCT
>NW_019384918.1:859175-874972 GCF_000671375.1 Centruroides sculpturatus | reverse complement strand
GTTTTAAATTCGAATTTGTTATTGCGTATTGGTTCGATTATAGAACGATTGTAAACGTTTCAGAAAATTGATCAAATTGAAAATAGTTCGTTTGATTTTCGGCAATTCTCTTCAGCGGTAGGTGTTATATAACAATTACTATGGTTATTGAAATATTGGATGTAAATGGGGTTTGCTTGCAAAACCTCCGCTGACGAAGTCGCGGGTAACAGCTAGTAATGTTATATAATTACAGAAGATTTTTCAAAAGAACTTTTTCTTACAATATAAAATCGCTACTCGCTGTAAATTGTAACTATATTTTTCGAAATTATATCTTAGTTAATTTTGAAATAAAATGTGCATAATTATTGATAAAAATTTAATTAAAAGTATAAAAATTTAATTTGTTTGACTCTGATGAAACCGTGTTGTAGTGTTGTAGATGACACAAACTGAATAAAGTGGTGAATAATCTGCCAAGTGTTGAATAATGTCACCGTAGTGTGTCTGTAAAAACATTTAAAATTTATTTCATTCAATGTTTTAATGTATAAGACAATTTAAGAATTGAAAAAAGTAGCATTAACACATTCGTAGACATTTTTAAATTGAATTGTTATAAAATATTGATATTTATTTAATTTACAGAATATTCTGGCATTTAAAATGCATAATTATTGATAAAAATTTAATTAAAAGTATAAAAATTAATAATTCATTTGATTCGATGATTTAATGATATAAGACAATTTAAGAATTTAAAAAAGTAGCATCAAAACATTCGTAGCCATTTTTAAATTGAATTGTTCTAAAATATTGATATTTATTTAATTTACAGAATATTCTGGCATTTAAAATGCATTGATTATAATTCTAATATACAAGGTCAACTTTATTGTATTTCTGATAATTATTCGTGGTAAACATGATAATGTTTATCTACAAATTATTAAAAACAAAATGCAAATTTAGATATTAATTTTATCGTTATTATCACATTAACAAATAGAATTTAGCAACGGTTAGGTTTTTATTTCGTATCTGTAACAATGGGTTAATTGCTTACGTTCATATGCAACGGGTGATCGATTAATTAATAAGCATTAAGCTTAAGAATGGAAAACGATCGGGAAATCCAAAATCAAAGATTGAAAGAATCGTGAAAATTTTCCACTTATATGTGGATAAACCCGCTTTTATTATGTATTATAAAATAATTATGTAATTCTATTTAGGATGAAGTTAATATTGCAACACTACCCTTAAAGAAATTACAGCTAATTCCCTTTTACTCAAAGAACTATCCGGTCCTGTCAGTTAGGATCGCGATTTTTGAAAAGTGCTTTCTTTGGCCGACACCACGATTGGAGAATTGTTTGTTAAGTTATGGCAACGCAACACTTGGGCGATCTGCCTAGGCCAGTGGTTCTCAAAGCGGGTGCCGCAAGTACGCCACAAGGGTGTCCCGAAATTTTTAAANTATATTATAAGATACAAATATATATATATATAAACACAATAAACGAATCCATAAGAAGGCAAAACGTTGTGTGCTACGTAATCAAATTCGTTTATCAATTTTATTATATAGCTTTCGACCAATGATCAGCATGCACGTTATCTAATCTTACGTTGATTTCTAAACTTCGTTAATGACGTCTATTTATAATGTTTAACACTCAGTTAAACTTTCTATTTGTGAACGTTGGATATAACTTGAATGTGAGAAAGCAGTAAGTATAACACTTCATATTAAATGTACTAAATAATTACTCAATGTTAATACTTGTTTAATATAATATGCTATAAATAACTTATAGTAATGGAGAAGATGAAACTTTATAAGGAAGTGGGTGGAGTGCGTACGTTTACATTTTTATCTGAAGAATCGTTTTTATCTGGAATGAATTATAAAGCAAAACCCGGAGATTTGTTTCTCGTTAGTTATCCGAAATGTGGAACAACTTGGATGCATCATATAATCACGTTAATCCTTTGTAAAGGTCAACCCTCAGAGGATCCGTTAGATTTCATGTTAGGTTGTCCGTTTATAGAAACAATGGGAAAAGAATACATAGAAATGACTAAACAGAAAGTCATGAAAACACATTTACCGTTTTCTGCTATTCCTTTTTCTCCTGAAGCTAAATATATTTACACTATCAGAAATCCTAGAGATTGCTGCGTTTCTTGTTATCATTTCATGAAATTACTTCCAGTTCCCGAGAAAGAATTAAGTTTTCAAGAAATTTTTGAAGCATTTCTCCGAGGTAATTTAGGAGGAGGCGATTATTTCGATCACCTTCTCGGATGGTGCGAACATAAAAATGACAACAACGTTCATTTTGTAACATACGAAGATCTGAAGAAAGATATCAAGGGAGAAATATTGAAAATAGCCAAATTTATGGGAGAAGAATACGAGAAAAGTATTTTGAATGATCCAACAATATTAGAAAAAATTATTCATTACAGCAGTTTCGATTATATGAAGGAGAACAGCAAGAATAACGTTGATGTGCTTTTTCAAAAAGACAAAACGTGGCTAGAAAACAAAAATATACCTCCAGAGATGAGAAAAGTTGTACAAAATTTAAATAAAACAGGAAAAGATACAAAAGGCGGGACTCTGGTTAGAAAAGGAATCGTTGGCGATTGGAAAAATCACTTTAACGAAGAACAAATTCGATTGTTAAATGAAAAAATCGTGGAAAAAACAAAAGACAGCGACGTCATGNAAAAGTTGTACAAAATTTAAATAAAACAGGAAAAGATACAAAAGGCGGGACTCTGGTTAGAAAAGGAATCGTTGGCGATTGGAAAAATCACTTTAACGAAGAACAAATTCGATTGTTAAATGAAAAAATTGTGGAAAAAACAAAAGACAGCGACGTCATGAATTTGTGGAAAGACATTTTTGAAAATAATTAAATATGAAATACAATGACTTTTATTACATTTATAAAAGTAATTCCGAAATTCTATTATAAAGCTTATTGTCCATTAATAATGTTATAAATCACAGAAGATTTTTCAAAAGAACTTTTTCTTACAATATAAAATCGCTACTCGATATAAATTGTAAGTTTATTTCATTGATATTATATCTTACTTAATTTTAAAATAAAATGTGCATAATTATTGATAAAAATTTAATTAAAAGTATAAAAATTAATAATTCATTTGATTCGATGATTTAATGATATAAGACAATTTAAGAATTTAAAAAAGTAGCATCAAAACATTCGTAGCCATTTTTAAATTGAATTGTTCTAAAATATTGATATTTATTTAATTTACAGAATATTCTGGCATTTAAAATGCATTGATTATAATTCTAATATACAAGGTCAACTTTATTGTATTTCTGATAATTATTCGTGGTAAACATGATAATGTTTATCTACAAATTATTAAAAACAAAATGCAAATTTAGATATTAATTTTATCGTTATTATCACATTAACAAATAGAATTTAGCAACGGTTAGGTTTTTATTTCGTATCTGTAACAATGGGTTAATTGCTTACGTTCATATGCAACGGGTGATCGATTAATTAATAAGCATTAAGCTTAAGAATGGAAAACGATCGGGAAATCCAAAATCAAAGATTGAAAGAATCGTGAAAATTTTCCACTTATATGTGGATAAACCCGCTTTTATTATGTATTATAAAATAATTATGTAATTCTATTTAGGATGAAGTTAATATTGCAACACTACCCTTAAAGAAATTACAGCTAATTCCCTTTTACTCAAAGAACTATCCGGTCCTGTCAGTTAGGATCGCGATTTTTGAAAAGTGCTTTCTTTGGCCGACACCACGATTGGAGAATTGTTTGTTAAGTTATGGCAACGCAACACTTGGGCGATCTGCCTAGGCCAGTGGTTCTCAAAGCGGGTGCCGCAAGTACGCCACAAGGGTGTCCCGAAATTTTTAAATAATTAAATTAAAATTATATAAAATAATTAAATTAAAGTATTAAATTAAATAAATAATTTAAACAATTATAAAAAATAAATATTGGTTGTTTTCTACTAATCTTGTTACGTCGCCATTTGTCTCAGTGAATCGGTAATTGGCGACACTTAAATACTAGAAACAAAACGAGCTAGTTACTAGTTGTCTGTTCTTCTGTTCCTTCAGCGAGTAGAAGTGCAATATAAATTCGTTGAATGCAGTAAGTACTGTAGTTGTGTTTATTATTTTGTTATATGTTCAGACAATAACGAAAAAGCATCATATACAAATATTCTTTGTTTTTTACAGCAAGAAAAAGAAATTACTAACTTGTAATTAAATTTTATAATTAAATATTGAAGTTATTTATGTCATTCAATATTACGAATAACCTAAAAATGGGATTTATCTGATGTGATGATAAATTAATTCTCAGACCAAAATGTATTGTGAGTGGTTTGGTTTTATCAAATGAAGCTATGGTTTCTAGTAAATTATTGCGACACTTCTCCGCAAAACATGATCACTTGTTTAAAAACCTCTTGAATATTTCAAAGATTTGATAAAATTACAAGAAAAACAAAGTAAAAGTTTTGTAAAAAAATATACAATTGCTGACCGTGTTCAAGAAGCCAGTTATTCAGTCGCAGAAATAATCGCGAGAGAAATGAAGCCTCATACTTTTGGCGAAACTTTGATTCGCCCGGCCTGTACAGCAATTGTGAGAACAATTTTTGGTGCTGAAGCAGAAGAAGAAATAAAAATGATTCCTTCGTCAAATGACACTACGAGTAGACGTATTAGTGATCTATCAGTTAATATTGAAAAATCAGTAATAAATAAAATAATCAAATCGAAATTATTTATGTTTGCAGTTGGATGAGTCAATTGATATCGGTGGTAAAGCACATTTACTTGCCTTCACTCGATTTATTGAAGATAATGAAATTTTAGAAGAATTTTTATGCTGCAAGGAATTCGAAAAAAACTACGACGGGAAAATATGTTTTTGATATCATGAACACATATTTTAATACGCATGGTCTATCTTGGAAATCTTGCGTGAGTGTATGCACAGATGGCGCCCCTTCAAAGATTGGAACTATAAAAGGATTTATTTCATACGCTAAAAAAGAGAAACGAAAACATTGTAACAACTCACCGATTCATTCATCGTGAATCATTGGTAGCAAAGACTCTGAACTCAAAAGAGTGTTAGAAGAAATCATTAAAATAATTAATTATATCAAAGCTAGGCCATTAAAATCGCGTATATTTGCAAAACTATGTGAAGAGATGCAATCTCATCATAATAACCCGCTTCTTCATACCGAAATGAGATGGCTTTCGAAAGGTCGCGTATTAAATCGTGTTTTTGAACTTAAAGAAGAAATATTAATATTTTTTCAACACGAAAACAAACCAGAATTTACTGTATTGTTACAAAGTGATTCTTGTTGTTCCAAACTAGCTTATTTAACAGACATGTTTGATCACCCGAACAAGTTAAACTCTAGCATGCAAAGTAGAAATGAAAATATTTTAATATCTGTGGGTAAAATTAAAGCTTTTAAAGATTAAAAAAAAGTGGAAGGTAAAAGTAAACGCAAATAATGTAGAAATGTTTATTCAAGTTGCCAAAGCGAAATGTAACAATACAAATTTGCAAAAACTTATTTACAGTCATTTAACGTCGTTAGAAGAAAAAATTAACCATTATTTTTCCGACATATAACTTAATTTGTACGACTGGATTCGAAATCCTTTTGTAGAGACATCAGAAATAAGTAAGTTCAGTCTTGCAGAAGCCGAAGAATTAATACGTAACGATCGTACGTTAAGATTGAAGCATTCAGAAATGAGTCTGAATTCATTTTGGATAACAATTATGAAAGAATATCCCGATATAGGGTTCAAAGCACGTAATATTTTATTGCAGTTTTCCACATCGTATCTCTGTGAATCGCTATTGCATATTCGAATATTAGTGGCGGAGTGGAAGCGCCGCATTGTCAGCATCCAAGAAACCAGATTCGCACACGCGCTTTACAGAGCACCGACCTCACCCGGTTTAGCCGGTGGAAGCCTTGGACCTCGGGTGGATGGTACACATTTAACGCTTCCAATTCTATACGGGACTGGTTCTGGGCCGTTAGCCGCCCGCCCGCTAGATATTTGGCCGCCCTCGCCCGATTACGCGAATCGCGAGTAGATTTATAACTTAACCCAGAGCTTCTTAAACTATGGGTCGCGACCCCATTTGAGGTCGCTTAGCGAAATCTTGAGTCGCGAGATTTTAATGCAATATATTGAAAATAATTTGAGAGTTTGAAAATGGCACGCTTTGTGTCACTTCTGGTGCAACGAGACAACGATTCAGCAACACTGATTGTAGTGTGAACTAGTGTAGTGTTGTCGCTTTTCAGTGTATTCAGTTGTCTCTGTTCCATTGTAACACAAGAGTGAACTGTGGTAGTATACCATTATTGATTTTGCAAATTTGTATATATCTTCATTTTATATTTTTTGGGTCGCGAAAAAAATCACAATCATAAATGGGGTCGTGAATAAAGAAGTTTAAGAAGCCCTGATATAAACTAAATTTAATTAATTTTATGAAGTTTAAGTTATTTCTATTTTTTTATTTTATTATAAAATATGTTTTTGTAAATTTTCCTCCGATGGAGATAATTATGATTAATTCTTTTGAAGACAAAATCCTTTCCAAAAAATATAGGAATCACCATTTATTAACTTTGTGTTCCAGACATTACACTTTTGTCGACTGACCATTCTTTTTAGGCTACTGGCCGCCAAACAGTCCTCTAAAAAACATAAAAATATCCAATAAAAAATATATACATTTTTAAAAACAGGAACTGGTGATATTCGGACATCTTCTCTCTTCCATCACACCTTCTTGGGGTTCGGCTTTTATCTACAACGGAATAAGCGCTGGTAAAATGCAGATGAGGAAAACTGGCCCCCGGTGACGATACTTTAAATTTTTTTTGTAATTTTTTTTAACACACACAAAGTTAATAAATGGTGGTTCCTATATTTTTTGGATAGAACTTTGTCTTCAAAAAAATTAATAAAATATGTTATTAAGCAATATAATTATTCACTTGAAGTTAAGACCATTTACCAAAATAAAATATTTTCGAGTCTTTTTTTCCTCCTTTACACAAACGCAAAAGTAACAGTTAAAACAACTTGCAGTAAAAACTTCATTAAAATGACAAATAACGTTATAAACAGGCTAAAAACATAATAGATTAGTGTGAAAATGTAACCTTTGGGTTTAATGTGAAAACCGTCAGGTTCTCTAATAAAAGGCTGACGTTTGATATCAATTTTAACTTTGTGTGGATTTTATTATCTATAATCGTTTGTCATCTTAAATTAATCAAGTATTTTCTTCAAGCCTATTTAACTGTTACTTCTGTGTAATAGATCTTAAACAAAGTAATTTTTTACATAGCTTCAACTTTCAAGTGATTATACTTGAAATCTTCTTCCAACACAAAGCATTTCAGGTGATATATAACTTGACAAGAACCAAAGAAATGAATTAGCAGGCTCTCTTCTTCATTATTACCGCAGTAACTACAAATCATATCGCTCGGACAGGTCGTGATAACCAGGCATTCAATGGTAGTTGCAAGCCTTAACATCCAAAGACTCGATTTAAAAAATTATTCTTACATTTTACAAGTTAATTTTAATTTAATGTGATTCCACGTTATTTTGTGTTTACTTTTACATGATAAACACAAAGTAATATATTTTAATGTAAAACAATCGACTACGTTTTAATTACTGCAAAAAAGTGCAGAAAAAATTACTTTTGTATTTCTTGGTAGTAGTTAAATCACAATATCTTAACGAGTAAATGTAATAAAATTCAAAAATAAGATTTGAAAAGAACCAATTCATTTTTTAAGAAAAACTTAAAAAGAACTAATAAGTGATTGTTACCGATAATAAATATTAGAGAGGTTGCGGCCGACGTTTTCAACGCAAAAACGTGTACGTCGGATATTTAGCGCCGCTTTCCTAAAAACGTAGAAGTTTGGCAATGGTGTTCGGGACGTCGAGCATGATTCCACTGACTATCCAAACACCATTGTCAAACTTCTAAGCTTATAGGAAAGCGGCGCTAAACGTCCGACGTACAAGTTTTCGCGTTGAAAACGTCTGCCGCAACCTCTCTATTATTGTGAAACGATGACAGGTAGTTTTTGTAATAATTAATATAAACACTAAAATAGTGTGGTTGAGATTACGGGATTATCTCAATTTATACGTTACATGTAATATATATTTATCGGACTTATGAAATCCATTTATACATTCACTAGGTGAGAGATCGGCAGTTTGTCAAGTGAGCAGAGCCAAATTGTCATGAAAACAGGATAACAAAAGTACCAGAGAGCCGCATATTAATTTAAATGTGCGAAATATGACACACGACAGAGGCGCCTCTAGTGGCCGTTTTCGGCATAACGTTACACGGATGGACGGACACGCGTTCAATGGGTTATATATATAGATATGCTTCAAATGCTACCACTCTTATGCGACTCATATTGATCAACGCGAGTGTGGTCATATGCAGACGGAGAACAAGTCGAAGTTTGTTCGGCGGCTCTATCTCATAAACTCATAACTTATAAATTAAATTTTTGCATGAAAGTATTTCACGTAAAATGTTCATTTCACTCTCTAACATGTAAGTTCAATATTATGATTGTCAGGATTTTCCTTTTACAAACAAAAGTTCTGAGTTACATAAGTGTACATTTACGTCTTTTTATATCGCACAAAACTGCAAATTATTCTAATGCCACTTGAAGAAACTTGTAAATTTTTGAAATCTGAATTGAAGCTGCAGCTTTTGATATCCAATCCGAATGCTTAAAAGTGCCGACATAATTGTTTCCGGACTTTTCAAACATCTTTAAAGTTCAGTAACTTGAAACTATCGCACTTGATCATACACTCCAGACACGAAACAAAAGAGAACTTTCCAAACTTGAAGCACGCTTACGACTATTTCCTTGCCACACACCAAGTGGCATTCGACGTTCGTTGTCAAAATTGTGGCTACGAAACAAAAGGCTTTCCTATTACTTTGTTTAAAGAAAAACGGAGCTTCTGAGGTGCGTCGATACTTGAACGCAGAACTTTCTCTCACCGCTAAAATGGACGTTGCGTCAACGATCACGTAGCTCTGTATTGATACTTCCCACGTGTTCAGACCAATAGGCGTGTGATGTCTCTTCTGTTGGTGTTTCTAAAGAACATGGTTTATGTGCCACCATTATCCACGTCTTTGGCAAAGCTCCGGGACCTCATTACATCTGCAATTACGATCATTCAGCCAATGCGAAAGGAGAACTAGAAATTGTGTAGACATACGACTAGAAAAAAACACACATAGAACAACTTCATTCGTGTAACACAAACTTCGATTGCTTCTAAATCTTTTCAATGAAAATATATTTTGTATACGCTTCGGACGAAATTGTTTTCAGCAAGAATTCCTTTATTGTATAAAGTGAAGAAGGTAATAGAAAAAGATAAAGAGTAATCACGAATGTAGGCTAAATTTCCCAGTTATCAGAAAACGCACTTACACTATAATAAATAACCGAAATACCGAAATGGCGTGAATAATTAAACATGTAAATATAATAACAAATAATAAATGTCGTCAATGAACGTTTCGATTAGCAATAAATAATTATGCGTATTGGGTAGTAATAATTATTTAATTGGGAATATGCGATATACACTTGAGATTAAATTATGTTGAAGACATTACGTAACCGTACCGAGTGATATCAATGTTTCTTAACTTTTCCATTTTGAATGTCAGGTGGAGCCACAAGCTTTTTTTTTTAAATTTGTAACTGCCGACTTAACCGCCAATTTGATTAAATTTCGAAAGGATTCGAGGTTCGTGCATTATGAAAAGGAAAGAAATGCAGTCTTTTTTAATTAAGAGAGGGAGGAGATTTGTTGCAAAGAAGAGAAATGCCGACAACGATAATGTTGAATTTATAAGGTGAGACGAACGTTTTAATTGGAATATTTCCGAGTAAATACTCGAACAGATTAAATAATTAGGATATTTTAAAGATTTAATTCGATAAAGCAGTGAAAATATAAATGGGTTCCGTGAAATTAATGAATATTTTATTATATTTAAAAATGGGCACAATTTTCTTTATTCCGAAAGCACGTGGAAAAACTCGACTGAAAGGTTTTCAATCACTTTCGTCTGTCGTTAGACGTAAATTGTCTTTCCACTCAAACAAGGCGCATTATTTCTCTTTAATGTTAAAAGAAGGAAAATACTCGGAAGATTGTATCACTTTATGGATCATTAACATATCTGGTTTATCTTTTAGATTTTCCAGTTCTCCCCTTAAGTAACCCGAAAGGTCGTATGTATATTTAAAATTTATGTGTCTAATAATATAAAAGTCTGTCACGTTTCTTTTAAGTAACAAAATAATAATAAAAATTAAAGTTTTATTTTACAATGTTTGATATTTACGTTTTTTCTTGTAAGATTTACTTTGGAGGAGTCCAACGTTTCCCCCGAAGAATTAAGGATGAAATCTGAAAGTTTCGAAGAAAGAAGTGAACATTTACTACTGAGAAAATGGATTTAAAGATCGGAAGGACTTTCTTTGTGATAATTTTATCGAGAAAAATGTTTTTGTAAATAAACCCTGAACAATTTTTGTCGGGACGGAAAGAAAAGAAGAAATTGTTATAAGCGGTTTTTTTGTGCATTTTACGATAAATCAGTGTTTTGAAATTGGATTTATTTTAGATTAAATATAGATTTATTTTTAAGATATAGCCAATAAGTCGAACATCTATTTATTTTGTGGTTCTATTTATTGATTTATGTTCGATGTTTAAATTCAGATTTAACATTGTTTGACTTTTCTATAGATTTTGTGCACGAAAATCCAAAGAAATTTCGTTGTGAAGATTGTGGAAAAGAATTCCGTTTCAAGATCGAATTAGAACGTCATCGCAGGATTCACACGGGAGAAAAGCCATTTCCTTGTCAGTTCTGCGCTCGAAGATTCAGTCGTAAGTACAATTTACGACGGCACGTTAGGATTCATTCTGGAGAGAAACCTTTTACCTGCGACCATTGCAAATGCAGCTTTACACAACGCCATCATCTACTAAATCATCTTCGCATTCATACAGGAGAAAAGCCATTTGCCTGTGATCAGTGCAAACGGAAATTTTCAAGGAAAGATAATTTAATACGTCATCTTTGCATTCATACAGGGCAAAAGACTTGAAACTTAAGCTGAATTTTCAAGACAATTTATCACAGGAAACACCTGTCGAATAAATATTCGTATAGCCCATTTTCGAATTTTAAATTTTTTAGAATTGTTTCAATATTCATTGTATTCAACGTTGTTTCAAAACGTGTAATATGATTTAAATATTTGTTCTATGTAATTTATATAGTTACAAAAATAAAATGTTTTCCAATTGTAAGATAAAGTTTTCTTATTGTAATTAAGAAATAAAGAAACTTCGTTACAAGAAAGTAAAATGATGACAGTCATCTTTGAATAACAAATGACTGAGAAGTTTTAATTTAATTTTTGAATCGTTAAATGCAACGTAATTTGGAAAATACTCGGAGGTTGACATCACATTATGTTTTGTTTAGTAAAAGGAAACACCTGTGTGTATGGGCACGCAACAAAAAACATTACAATCATAAATATTAATTCCAACAAAATAAAATAATGTTCATAATACAGCGCATAGTAATAATCATGTTAAATAATACATATTACTGTACTTTGTTTTACACGTATATCTCGAAGGGTCGCGAGTAGTGGTATTCTTCCTTTGACTTTATTGTTAGTACAGGGGTCTACGGTTTGGGGGGTCGCCACCTCTTCATTCAGAGGGTATATCTTACCATTCCGATTTTAACAGGGCTGTAGAGCATATTGATAGGAACAAAAAAGTCAAATGAACCGTGCCTCATGGTAATTTGTAAAGAACGCTCACTAGGGGGCGTCCCGAGCCACTAGTACAATCAGAAATCAAACGAAAGAATAAAAACTATTTATATGAAAATTAACGAGTGTCAAACTGAATAAATAATTGGCAAAAGTTGAGAATTATATTGCACCATCCAAGTGTTAAAATTATTTGTATAATATTTATAATAATATTCTTTCCGTTACGGCATTAATATGAGAATTCAAATTGCATTTGTCAAAGAAATTTCCTAATCGACAATCGCACTTAAATGGCTTTAAGCCCGTGTGAAAGCGAAGATGCTTCACTTGATATTCCCTCAGTGTTAAGCTTCGTTTTCAAAGGTGAAAGTTTTCCGGAATGAATCTTCAAGTGTCTTCGTAGATCGGGAAATTGAATGTTTTTCCACATAACTGGTAAGAGAACGGCTTGTCTCCTATACGAATCCTATTACGACATTGTAAGTATGACGACTTTCTCAGGAATATATAATTTAATGACTATTATTACATTTATAAAATTAATTCCGTAATTCTATTACAAAGCTTATACCATTAATAGTAATAATGTTATACAATTACAGAAGATTTTTCAAATGAACTTTCAATATAAAATTGCTACTCGCTATAAATTGCAGCTATATTTCATTGAAATTATATCTTATGTAATTTTAATGAAATCTTATTAAATAAAATATCTTACTTAATAATATCTTATTTAATAATAAGATTATAGTTATAATCTTATTATTAAATATGTATATTTAATAATAAGTTTATATTAATGTATTATAATTATCTATATATATAAAAATGAATGTATGTGTGCGTGTGCCTGTCTGTCCTTCATGCATTACCACACCGTTTATCCGATTGCCATGAAACTTTGGAAAGTTTTTTTAATTTTTTAATACACTCCCGCGAAGTACATTTATCCTACGATAGATGGCGCGCGTTTACACGAGCATTCGCGCACAGCGTGTTCGATCGATTTCAAATTGTGAAGACCATTTCCTCCCTTCAAAAAATATCTCTATATATGCATTAGTGAACTGTTATTTACGATATTTAAAATATTTTGTGATTAATCACTTTATTTCAACTTTTTTTTTGCTAATTACGTATTCGCTCGAGCTTCGTTAAAACCTTAACTGTACCCCGAACAACAACCAAAGTTGTAAAAAGAAATTCGCGTATTTTACCGATCTAGGTATCCCCCCTTTTCCAAATTTTAATATCGACTCAAAATAATTTAAAAAGACAAATTACAATAAAACGGTTTATTATCCAACTATCAGAAATTTCACAACACGCCAAGGAAGAAAGGAAGGAGCAATTAAATAATGAAAATTATAAAGGATTTAAAAATATATATAAAAATGGGGAATATCGCACTTCTGACAATCGCTGCGAGTGTGTGGGCTAAATTTGGAGAATCCGTGCTTCTGGCATGGACAACTGTATGTGGCCGGCTCACGCGTCGAAAAACCTTCCGATTTATTCGTGTACGCACCAGACGGAAAAACAAAAAGTATCGTGTATCCACAAGCACTCAAATAAATAAATAGAATTGAAACGACACTTTGAAATGTTTTTCCGATGAAAATGAATAATAACAATAAGTTTCAATAAAAATAATAAAATGTAAACTCAATTTTATCATAACGAGTTTGCTTGAATTATCTTTTTTCTGAGATCGCAGCAATGCGCGACGGGTAAGCTAGTAATATATAATTATAATATAATAGATTATAATTATAGAAAATAAGATTATAAATATAATCTTTTTTAATAATATCTTATTAAATAAAATGTACATATTTTTATACACTAAATATTGTATATAAATAATGAAAATTTTTAAATTGAAATGTTCTGGAATATTGATATTTATTTAATTTACAGAATATTCTTGCATCTAAAATACATTGATTATAATTATAATATACCAAATCAACTTTATTGTATTTCTGATAATTATTCGTGGTAAACGTGATAATGTTTATGTACAGATTATTAAAAAATATATATAAATTTAAATATTAATTTCATCAATATTACCAAATACAGTTTATCAAAGATTAGGCTTTTATTTCGTATCTGTAACAATGGGTTAAATTCTTTACATTTATATACAACGGGTGATCGGTTAGGGGAAACTGGCTACTATTTTGGCATTACACACGTGGAGAAAACCCGGAAAACTCCCGTACTAGCGTGGCGCGAACCCACAACCGAACTCCCAGTGTTTAGGGTACCGAAGACCGCTTGGCCGCCGGTGGGCGAACCGGAGAGACAAAGGTAAATCAGAAGATGCACTTTTTTACGCATCTCTCAATGGGCTTCTCGCAATGGGCATATCTTGTAAATGATTATTAAACTCCATCATATTTAATACTAAGTGAATTTNTTAGGGTACCGAAGACCGCTTGGCCGCCGGTGGGCGAACCGGAGAGACAAAGGTAAATCAGAAGATGCACTTTTTTACGCATCTCTCAATGGGCTTCTCGCAATGGGCATATCTTGTAAATGATTATTAAACTCCATCATATTTAATACTAAGTGAATTTATCAAATGATGCAACGAACCAACATATATCAACGTTAACCGACCTTTGAATTCATTTCTATAAAAGAAAATAAACAAGTAACGAGTTGCTTAACTTTTCCGGCGACATTTGTTGGCGCCATCTGTTATCATACTTTATTTTTAATAGTTTTATATTTTTAACTATTATAAAATGTCAAAAAGCTTAATTTTGAGGGTAGAAACGGGTTNTTAAATTCTCTACATTTATATACAACGGGTGATCGGTTAGGGGAAACTGGCTACTATTTTGGCATTACACACGTGGAGAAAACCCGGAAAACTCCCGTACTAGCGTGGCGCGAACCCACAACCGAACTCCCAGTGTTTAGGGTACCGAAGACCGCTTGGCCGCCGGTGGGCGAACCGGAGAGACAAAGGTAAATCAGAAGATGCACTTTTTTACGCATCTCTCAATGGGCTTCTCGCAATGGGCATATCTTGTAAATGATTATTAAACTCCATCATATTTAATACTAAGTGAATTTGTCAAATGATGCAACGAACCAACATATATCAACGTTAACCGACCTTTGAATTCATTTCTATAAATGAAAATAAACAAGTAACGAGTTGCTTAACTTTTCCGGCGACATTTGTTGGCGCCATCTGTTATCATACTTTATTTTTAATAGTTTTATATTTTTAACTATTATAAAATGTCAAAAAGCTTAATTTTGAGTTTAGAAACGGGTTTAATAGGAAGAAAAGTATTTTTTATCATTTTTAGAAATCGGACTAATTAACGAAGAAAGCCATTGATTTAAAACAAGGCTTGATTGAGTAAATGGAGTAAAAAGTTTACTGAGAATTTAATGTAATTTATTATACCTGTTTGTTTTATATTTGGTACAAAGGATGTATACTTGTACTAATAAATACATCATATACATAAAAGCTCATTTAAAATATTAGCTTTTAATATTAATTGTAAAATATACAGAACCATACAAAATGATAACATAATTATTAAATTATTTTCGTATAAATTTAATCCAATTCGTCGATAATATTAGAGGAGAAGGTGGTATTATGGAACCCCAATTATATTTTAGTGAATTGTAAACAAGGTATCGTAACTACACCCACATTTTTTGTGCGAAAAGTACTGGTAACTAGTAAACTAAATGTTCCTAATTGGATTTTTCGCTAGTGTAATTATAAGTATGGTTTTTGAAGGCTTTTGTACAAAAAGTCCGAAAGTAGGCTTAGAGAAAATCG